>NC_090741.1:130307168-130322168 GCF_036898095.1 Palaemon carinicauda | reverse complement strand
TTATACTTGCCGAATAATTTATGTCCGCAACCACCTATAACCAGCACCTACGTCAAGTTCTGGGAAAATGTACTCCATGTCGCCAGACTTATAACCGACCCCCGGTGAAGGTACTCATACCGACAGTTTTGCTGAGCAACAACACCTGCAAGCCACTGCCAACATCCTGTTAAGCGGGACCTTTCTTCTCGATTCGTCGTGCACCAAAGGCTTTTTTAATTGTCATTCGTGGCAAAGAAGACAGGTCTCCATTGATTGTCTAAAACCTGTGTATCTCCTGCCTAAGTCCAGTTCGTTTCTCAAGACCGGGACACCTAGTTTAAAATGTATGTACTGCGCGTGTTTCTTACATGCGCGTACACTGTATTGTTATTGAAATGTATATTTCTCACTCTTCTCCGCACTAATGGTATAAACCTGTTCAAGCTTGTTATCACACGCTTTTCACTTTTTAAATTTTGTGTCCTAGATCTGGACTATCTATATTTAAGAAATTTTTCTTTTTTAATTTGTCTCGCCTATCTGTTATAACCCAACACACACCTCGGTCAAACCAGAGAGGTTTTCTGTTTTGCCTAGAAACTTTCAGCACTCATTTCTTTTGTATACAACATCCTGCATCTCTCATGCACTCTCACTCCTTTCAATCCTCGAATGAGAATGCTTTCTATCTTTCTACTTAATTATATAGCCCATCAGTGTCTTTATTCCTTTCTCGTTAACTTCTTGAGTCTCATTTTCAGAAAGCTGCCCATTAAAAATGAAACAATTCGTCAATGATGACGTTTCCCACATTGGGAAATCGCAGATTGGTTAATTGTCTCTTTCATAGCTCTTTTTTTTTTTCATCAATGCACGCTAGAAAAATTACTATGTGGCAATGAGGCACTTGGGGTACCGAATAGATTACTGGCACCAAATTGATAATGTATTGACCAAAAAAAAAAAAAAAAAGTTCACTATTTTCTTATGGAAGAGAACAAATCGAGGATGGTAGAGGATGCATAAACAATGTATTCTTTCATAAACACAATAAACCTTATTGTAATGTTGCTGTTTTTTTCTTTACTAGCCTACATAGTAGTGCGCACGTTCTTGAAGTGAATTTGATCGAATCTGATACATTAAAGCATTTTATAAATGGGTAACGATGAAAATAAGAATAAATATGTGAATTAGAGTCCAATTCCTTTTTTGTTATAGGATATTAGGAGGAGTTGAATTTGGAAGGATTATATTTTTACATTCAAGTTCTTATACCTAATATTTTAGTATTACCGATGAATTTTTCTCTTAAGCTAAAAATACTCGTTTTACTTCTTCTATTGTCTAGAAACTGAATTTCTGTCTAGTTTTTAATGGCATATTATTTCTGTACTTAATTTTGGTGTACGATTCTGGTCATTTTACATTCGAAGCTCCTCACTACCAATTATCATATTTTGTCTTTCTCGTGAATGTAATCCTTCTGCCTTTTTGTCAGTTCTTTTTTTGTGCGTTTGTATTTTACATGTAAATCGTCATGCGTGTATTTCTTAGGAAAATATGAGGAAGGAAGATTCTCTTTGATCTTCAGAGTACCCAAACAAGGGGTCTCGACAGATTGCCGTTAGCCGTAACATCAACATACTGTATTTTCCTCAGTTCAAGGGTTGAGAGAGAGAGAGAGAGAGAGAGAGAGAGAGAGAGAGAGAGAGAGAGAGAGAGAGAGAGAGAGAGAGAGAGAGAGAGAGCTCATAAATGATATGTCTTTTTTATTTAGGTGTTTCAATATAACGCTTCCTTAAAGGAAAAATGGAGAAATGACAATAACTCATGTAAGACTTGCAAAAAAATCACTTACGATTATTGAGGTTTGTTTTAGTTAGTTTCCATAATAAGGTTTTATTTTTCTGGTATGCAGCCATGAAAAAGTCCATAAAAGTCACTGGAGAAACTCACTGATCAATCCCCAAATCCTTATATGCACATATGATTAGCATCTTGACCCCTTCTATACCCAAGAAATTACTAGGGAAAATCTGGCAATGGAGATAATTACTTATCAGGGAGACCATGGTTTAGATTGGAGGGGCCAGTAGAATCCACAAGAAAGTTCTTTATTTTACAGCTAGCAAAGGCGATAAAGTTGGGTTGTTAGTTAATTTTACCAAGTTAAAAGCAGGGTTTAATTTAGGCACCACCATATTACCATGTTGAACTCAAATAATGAAACCGCAGTAGTCATAATGATTAATGAGAATCCTTCAAACTGGCTCTTAGTTTCAAATATGCAGTAAATTCTATATGAGAGAGAGAGAGAGAGAGAGAGAGAGAGAGAGAGAGAGAGAGAGAGAGAGAGAGAGAGAGAGAGAGAGAGAGAGAGAGAGAGAGAGAGAGAGAGGGTAGGTGTTAGATGTTTCATCTCCCAAAATCAAACTTTGTCGGAAGTTTTGTATTGTAACCGAGTGTGGCTGCACCCAGTTAAGCTGGTTACAGAAATAACAACAAATGGTAAATACACTCTCGGAACAAGAAAAATACAGTGAGATGACTGAAAAGAATTTATCATATACCATTCACGAAGATAATGTACAACAATTTGGAAAACCGAATCAAAATTGCTACAAGAAAAAAATGTTGCAGTAGGTATTTGATTAAACTGCCTGCAATACTTTGCTGGAAAAAGTCATAAATCCTCCACATATACAACTATCATACAAATATACAACCCAACACTGTTGAAGAAAACATTATTTATTGTTCCTTATATACAAAATGAAAATAGAGATGAGAAATCCCAGTCCAAAATTATGTAGACCCTACTAGATATTTTCCCCTTAGTTGTTCAACTCCTTCATGATCACGCAATCTTAAATCTTTTGATATAATTTCGAAAAATGGAGGAGATTTGTGTTTAGTAGGATAACTGTAGTTTTTTTCTTTCAATATATATATCTATTATGGTTACCAGCCGTATCATGTTATTCAACTACAATATATACTGATATACACTCCATAAAACTATGAAAATAAATTGCAATACAGTCTTCGAAATAGCTATACGAAGCTTTACCTTGTTTTCCAAAGTCACATTTCCGCATTTACAATAAAGAGAGTTTCAACAATACACCTTTCGACGGTAATGAAGCTACACATGATTATTGAGTATATATATATATATATATATATATATATATATATATATATATATATATATATATATATATATATACATATATATATATATACATATATATATATATATATACATATATATATATATATATATATATATATATATATATATATATATATATATATATATATAATATATATGTATATATATATATATATATATATATATATATATATATATATATATATATATATATATATATATATATATATATATATATATATATATATATTTCAGCCATATCTAGGTTAACTTCGATTCTGTTTGTATCTTTAACCATCTCCCGATTCGGCTTTTTTCATGACAAGGAATGTTTGATACGACAACGTCATGTTTGCCTAATAATTGATTTATAGGCTCAGGTCAAAATCAGTTGTACCTTCACTTACGAGGTCAGGTCAAGGGTATAATTTTATCATTAATATTTTAATGAGTACACCAACTTATCAAGATACTGGAAAGGTTTGTTAACCTCCGTGTTCCTCCTGACAGGATGCCTCGAATGCTGTACATTGTTTTTTTTTTTTTACCTCGAATGGTTAATATCAAACTCTACGAAAGTTCAAGGTTACGAGTTTGACACCAATAACTGTTTAACCATCGGGCTCTGGCGTAGCCAGGGGTGTCTCAGAGGGGGACGAGCATGGGTCAAGGTCATATTTGAAGGGGGCAGCCCTATGCAAGGCCCAAAGGGTTAAAGCCCTGCGGCAGGGGGTCTGTATGCCAGCAGTTCTGACACTGTCTGAGATGCATTCTGAGCATCCAGAATAGTCATTTTGACTTTACACATGAAAATCAGATGTACCAGTTGGAAGACTTAAGTTCAGCCTCGTTACAGTTCCGTGATTTTCTAGGGGGGGGGGTGGAATAATCCAATGTTCAACCCCCCTCATCTTGTGTAGGGGCCACCCACCCTGGACATAAAACTGTGCAGTTTGAACTTTAATATTTCTCTGTGGTACCTTGAGTTTCAGTTTCGAGAACAAGTTTGAAATCACTCAGCATGCTGATAGTCCAGTAATAACACTATACTGAATTTAGTTGCAAAAGCACAGCTCATTTATTACTACGTTCCAGTAGGCCTACACATCTTACAAAGCAGTAGAAATACAATGCAACTGCAAATTTTTTGTCACTTTTTTACACAGAATTTACAATAGGAATTAAGATTTGTTTATAATTTTTAGCAGCAGTGTTTTACATGTATTTTCCCTATGACCATATCCAAATTTACTGTTTTTATTTAGTTAGTAAGAAATAAGTGTAAATTATTGTACGATTTCTGACTCCATCTTGTGAGTATTATATAAAAAATAGATATCAGTGTTGAGAGCTCTGTATAACTTACAGACTTAAAATGTAGATGTACAATCATTTCAGTAGAGATATTAAAACAAACGCATGGAAACTTTAAATTCTGAAATGGGCAAGATTTCCCTCAAGGGGGGGGGGGGGGGGGGGGTTTGACATCTGAAACCCCCCCCCCCCCAACCCCCCTGCCCTCCTGGGCTACGCCATCGTCATCGGGAAAAGCCACCCTATGGATAAAGGTTCAAAGCTTTTTTACTTGATGTGCTCTATTTTGGAAAAGGTGGCTCTTCCCATCTCATCGTTAAAAAAGTTAACTATTTTTTTTTAAATTAAAAAACAAAACTAGCGCCTATAATGAATTTTCCTCTTTCATGTTTACACTATTCCAGTCTTTGTAACCTATAATATCCGCAAATTAGTGCTAGAATTGTAAAAAACTTTAAGATAAAACAGAAAATAATGAATACTAACCCTTCTGGGCTACATTCAGTGCAAAGTATCCTAATATGACGATGGCAAGAAGACTTTTTACAGTTGACACACAACAGCTTCGTCGTAGTCGTTGACGAACTACGATAAATGTGGCATCTTTGTCGCTTTTCTGTCTTCATTGCATCTTCCTCTTGTTGCCTGGGGATCTGTTGCACGGGGCCAAATATACTTTGGATACATACTGAAAGATCCCTTTGAAGACCAGTCCGGGTGAGTCTGTAGTATGCCCAAGGACGACATAGATCAATCACCAATTTCATACCAAACTGACGTCGTGTGGTATCTCTGAAGTAAAGTTTGTAAGAATATATTATGAATGCATTATTCACAATAATATTCAGAATTCCATAAAAAAGTCATAATGGCCATCTCCTTGTTTTTCAATTGCAAGATGTTGCCGCACATATTTGGTCGAAGGTGTCCTCTCCCTTTTTGGTTGCATTGTAAAACATAAGGATTTGCATTTTCTTTCCCCCGACGATGGTTAGCCTATGATGAACTTTAGATAATAGCTGAATGCTCTTGGTTGTATTGACATTCTGGCAGAGCACTGCAACCATATCCTCATAGTTGTATACGGCCACTGAAACGCCAAGGTTGATCTTCGCGTCCATAATTTCCTGTGGTATGTAAGGCTTTGGTCTGATTGTCACGACTAAATGCATGGAGGCTTATTTCAGCTTGCAGGCTAAGGGCAGAGATGTAAACTAATTGTCAGTAATTACTACAAGCCTTGAACGTTGGAATGGCCTGATTAGTTCCAAAGTGAAGAACTCTCTAAGCGTGCCACTCTTCACCTTGTCTGCCATAGTCCCTTTTCCAATGATGGCATTGAATTATATATGTAATGGCTATCTGCATCACATGCAATCACAAGCTTGATGCCGTACCTGTAAGAACAATAAAATCATTATAATCATATATATAAAATCGAGCACACAAACATACAGTCTATTTATATATATATATATATATATATATATATATATATATATATATATATATATATATATATATATATATATATATATATATATATATATATATATATATATATATAATTGTATATATACATATATATGAACCTCCGGAATATGGAATGACCTCGAAATACAAGAAGCTGCTCATGTACAGTTACATGTGGGCCTGGACGATAATTCACAATGCACTTGTGAATCACAGAATCCCACAGTTTCCGTATATGGGCAAATTAGTCATATTGCTTCCTCACATTTCTTGTGGTACTGTCATCGAATCGTAGGCAGTGGAGAATGAAGGAAAACCTGCGTTCAATCATGACACTCTTGTAGAACAGACAGCCACACACTGGGGACCACATTTACTCCGTTGCTACGTGATTGTCCCCCTTGATGCCACTAAACAAAATAATGCCAATGAATGCCTTCATATCCATCAGGTTCAAATCCAAAAATGTTGCACTAAACTGTTCTCTAATTGCATTCATTTTATCATTAGTATGGAGGCACACCTCAATTAACATCGTATCATCTAAACATAAGGAAAACATATCACTCGAAGAGGTAGCACTTTCAGTAACAATGGTGGGAGCACCTTTTGCTATGGATGTCTTCACAATACTGGGCAAATGAGGATTTGGGTCACTGTGCCATATGGTCTTGTCCTTGGCACTCAAAACTTTCTGGTCAAGCTTCTTGATGGGCTCCCCAAGTTCAAAATAGAGCTCTCCCCTTTTCCTCTTCCGACCTCTCTCTTCTGAAAGGCTTAAAATTTCTGAAGGGGATGCTGAAGAAGTTGAAGGCACTGCTGACCAAATGGAAGGCAATGCTGACGAAGGGGAAGGCACTGCTGACAAAATGGAAGACGCTGCTGGCAAAGAAGGCACTGCTGACGAAGAAGGCACTGCTGACAAAGGGGAAGGCAATGCTGTCAAAGGGGAAGGCACTGCTGACAAAATAGAAGGCGCTCCTGACGAAGAAGACACAGCTGACGAGGGTGAATTCACTGCTAACGAAGAAGAAGGCACTGCTGACAAAGGGGAAGGCACTCCTGACGAAAAAGGCACTGCTGCCGAAGAAGAAGGCACTGCTGAGAAAGGAGAAGGTGCTGCTGACAAAGAAGACACTGCTGAAAAAGGAGAAGGCACTGCAGGTGGTTCATCAAATGCCAAACAAGCTGATGGTTCGACAGAAATATCTTGTGGAGGATCGGCTATCGTCGCTGAGAAGTTGTTCTCATTTTCCATGTAATAATCATCGCCACACGTGCTATTTAGTCTACTTCGTCATCCCCCACCTCTATATCGCTTCCAAGGTCATCAGAGCTAAAAAATCTCATCAAGATCTCCTCTTCAGAAAGATTTCTGCGTGCCATGATAGAAAAACATTACTAATATTGGCTAAATTAAACTATAGTTGGTAATCCTACATCCAATATACCATTAGCATCAAGTTCTCAAATCATCTATCAACGTTCACTATAAGTATCAAAACACTATTCACAGACATAGATATATTGTAATTAATATTGTAAAACTTGTGAAAATCAATCACAGTAACTTACCAGGTAAACGTGTAGCATATACACTACCAGGAAAAACAAAAATGGAGATTTCGAAAAAACGGCGAGAGAGAGGACAATGGCAGTTCCCTCGGCTGTGTCTCTGGTCTAACTAATCGGTGCAAGGTAAATTTCCACCTAGAAGCCGAACCCAAGTGGCGCATAAGTGAAAAAGTGGGTTTGCACATGTAGGCGGTAGCTTATATGCGTATACGTTTACCTGTCCAGAGTTAAGGGTAACAAAAAATAATCCGTCATGGCATATTTTCCGTGACTTAGGATATGTCACATTACATCAGTCAACCCTCGACTGACCATAAAACGTCCTTTGTGGGGGCCCAGTTATTTGGCCTCCTTGTCCGAAAATGCTTGAACATACACAGTTAATCATAAACATCTCACACTCAACTTCTCTTTCACCACCCTCTCTAGAAGAAATTTCTGGATCTAAAAGATTGCTATTGCATATTTTTGTTTTTTCCAAAATTCATTCCTGGACTAAGTTTAAGAGGATTTGGTTATATTAAATTAGTTTGGCGTGGTCTCTTCAATCATTAATAACTAATAAACGTGTTCTGTCAAATATGTTGGCTAAATATATAGGAAGATATACACAAACATGTACACAAACATGTACACCACTTTTCATTTGAGAATGACTTGTAATGCATGTGTATTTCATTCACGCTTATACATTGTAATGAGATTGCTCTCTCTCTCTCTCTCTCTCTCTCTCTCTCTCTCTCTCTCTCTCTCTCTCTCTCTCTCTCTCTCTCTCTCTCTTTCACTGACAATAAAAAATCCTATTTAAGCATATCACTATATTACTGAATTTTTCATATTGATAAGGATTTAATGTTGTTACTACCCTCAACCATTTATATATAAGTTTATTATATCACATTGATAAATAAGTCCTGTCCAGGCTGTTTTTTCAGTTAAAACCTAGTCATAGGCTGCGCCATAGGTGACCACAGATTGACCAGCTGCCCATGTACCATAACTCTCACTGATGCATCTTACTCTTGGACAATGCGCCCTAATAAACATAACTATTCTATCCACGTCTCATCATTAAATATGCTATCCTTTGCTAGCACCAAAATGTTTGTCTGCTTTCATTGCGCCCAACTCCAGTTTTGCATGATAGGCTTGACACATTCAAGCAGAAAAGCACACTATGTCTTTGCAGAAATCCCGGAGAACACTTTCCTGGAAATCTCTGATTATCTTTGCGACAAAATGTAGTGTAACACTCTCAAAACATACCTCCTGGAGTAGTACTCTTCATCGCTAGCAAACTGTTTGACAAAACTTTTCCGGCTTTCAACAACGGTTGGGGACCAAAATTATTCGCTCGGCCCCAGAGAAATGACCGGAATCACTCACCTGCCACCTGATGCAGAAAGCTCTCCTCAGGAAGTATATCTAGTCCGTGTTCTTTGGGTGAGATGCCTCCCCAATCCTGTTTGTGCTGCCATCCCTGATGTTAATATCTTGCTCACGAAAGAACTGATAACCAAACTTGACAACCTTATGGGCAGCCACTGCTCTACCTACAAGAACTTCATCTACACCTCTACTCCTGTCGCAGAAGACAACTAATCAGCACCGAACGAGTTGACTTGAATGAGATAGGACATACGTGTTCATCCTGTGATATGTAGGAGCACCATCAAAGCCACCCACTCCCCATATATGACACCCCTGACTTACACCCTAACTATCGACCTCTACAGCCACTTAAGGGGCCTAGCTGGTATGCCTATATGAGGGGGTATACAACGAAAAACCCATAATACCGAAAAAAAAACTCACTGAACTCCATATGGCAATGGAGAATGCATATACGAAATATTTTGTCAAAACTATTCCCACTTTCATAGTTACAGGGTAATTCGTAAAAATAACCCAATACGACAAAAACATATATCCCTCCAATTAAATGCAGTATTTCTTCTGTTGTCGTATATTTTGACGATTCTATTTCAATATAAAACAAATTGTGAGCAATTCATTTGTATAGATTCCATGAGTCGCATGAAAGGAAGTTATGATTACACCCTTTAGTGCTAACACAAACCTCAGAGAGATTGCACTTTTGAGTTCGACCTCTGATATTTGCTCGCGTTAACGTCTGCTTTTCTTGGTTTCGGCAAGAATTTCATCATGCCCAAGAGAGAAAGACAATTTCAACATCTCTCTAACATACGGAAGAAGAATATTCTCCTAATAAGACTTCAGAAGTAAGTAATATCAGCAATATTAGCACGGTTATTGAAGGAGATATGGAGAGTTTTGTGGATGAAGGAGTGACCAGGAGCCTAAAGAAGCAAAATATTAAGAAAAGATATCTTCATTTCTGATTAGATTATGATAAATAACATTGGTTTGGTTTATTAATACCCAAAAAGGAACATAAAATTCTTAATAATCATGAATTATTGATATTGTCTATGTAAAAAAACTAAGAAAACTTAGACCGCCCTTATTATTATTATTATTATTATTATTATTATTATTATTATTATTATTATTATTATTACTGGCTAAACTAAAACTCTAGTTGGAAAACCAGGATGCTATAAGCCCAGAGGCCACAATAGGGAAAACAGCTCAGTGAGGAAAGGAAACAAGGAAGAATTAAATATTTCAAGAACAGTAACAACATCTAAATAAATCTTTGAATGTAAACTATAAAAAAATTAACACAACAAGAGAAAGAGAAATTAGATAGATAAGTATGCAAGAGTGTACCCTCAAGCAAGAGAACTCTAATCCAAGTCAGTGGAAGACCATGGTACAGAGGCTATAGCACTACCCATGACTAGAGAACAATGGTTTGATTTTGGAGTGTCCGTCTCCTAGAAGAGCTGCTTACCATAGCTAAAGAGTCTCTTCTACCCTTATCAAGAGAAAGGTGGCCACTGAACAATTACAGTGCAATAGTTAAGCCCTTGGGTGAAGAAGAATTGTTTCGTAATCTCAGAGTTGTCAGATGTATGAGGACAGAGGAGAATCTGTAAAGAATATTCCAGACTATTCGGTGTATGTGTAGTCAAAGGGAAAGTGAACCGTAACTAGAGAGAAGGATCCAATGTAGTACTGTCTGGCCAGTCAAAGAACCCAATAACTCTCTAGCTGTAGTATCTCAATGGGTGACTGGTGCCCTGGCCAGCCTACTACCTATATCTCAAAACTATACTTATTGACCCTCAAATTCCATCTTCTAACCTAAATTTGAAGATATGGCATCGATATTTGGTATATAACTTAGAAAGAAATTATAAAACAATAAAAATGAGCCCTTTTTTTCCAATTTTGGATTCATTATTTAAATGAAAAAAAAAATATATCTAGCAAAAGCAAAAATGACAGAGCGAAAATTGTTCCATTTGATTGGAAGTCTACATCAGGTCTATATAGGGTAGTAATCCCAGGTCTTAATATTCAGTATCCAGGAATGAGATAGAATTTGAGAAAACACTAATTGTCGGGATAAATCATCCAGGAGTCTCCAAACTGATGGCCGGAGGCAAAAATTCTATGCAGTTTGGAGATGTCCTAAGTCACCTTTTTAAATTGTAGGAATTTCAGTCCTGTCCTTGAAAAATAGCTTTAGCTGACCAGACCCCTTAATGAATCCCATCGGCCGCAGTTATTAATTTCGATATCCTGTGAAGAAATGAGCAGACAGTTGCCAAAGGCCAAAATATTTGGGAGTATATCATCTTCTCTGGCGATGATATCCACTGTAACTATTTTTTTCTTTTTACATGACACGGATCTATATGCAACATTTGGTAATGACTGGTGACAACTGTTCTTTTCTAATGTTATTCTCCAGGACACAGCATAACAGTTCTAAGCTTATTGATGTCTGCCTAGTGGCTGCTAATGGATCTCAAATCCCACCCATGAGTACAAGAGACTCACACTCTCTTTTGGTAGTGCCAAACACCATTGGATGATTCACGTAACCAACATAACATTGCCAATAATCCTTACAGATTTCCTTCCCAATTTCGACCTTCTGGCTGATGTGGTACATCGACGTTTAGCCAACGAAGAATCATACTCAACGACACTTCTTCAATTAGCCAGCTCCAACTTTGCACTCCACATCATTACACCTACAGATGCCTTCTCCTACCTCCTCACTCCATATCTAGAAGGACCCTGACCAGAACTTTGCCAAACATGCAGTATTTATCACGATATTGAGATCATAGTGTCCAAAAAGTTCTCAAGATTCAGACGTCTAGTACTGGATCTTTTGGCAGCTGCTAAACAAAACATTCGACAAAATGGAAGAAATAGGACTTTGCCCCAAGGCCTCAAACTCATACTCATCACGTCAACACATCATCCTAAAAAAAGATAGCTTCCCGATCTTTTGTGGTGATTATGGACATCTGAATATGCAGACACAATGGGAGCACAGAATCCTTCACAACATTGCCTACATTTCCTCCGACTTGAACAAAGGGAAGGTATTTTCCATTTTGACATCCTGAAATTTTATTAGCAGCTGCCAGTGAACACAGAAGATATCCCCAAAATAACCATCACCACACCCGTCACATACTCATTCAATCACTCATGTTTTTGACTTCATAACGCAGGTGACACATTTCAGTGGCTCATGAATGGCCTCTTCCAGGACTTTCTCTCCCAAGTATATTATGTGAAGGACAAGCCTGGGCTCTCTTCTTTGAAGGACGATTAACTCCATCATCTATGTATCATTCTCGCCCACCTACAACAGAACTGCCTTGTAGTCCGGTATAACAAGTGTACCTTTAGTGCAATTGAAGTGTATTTCCCAAGGCACCTCATCACTCCTGAAGGTTTTCAGCCCTCCTCCGAGATAGTATCAGCCGGTCAAAACTTCAAAAATTCATGACCATCAAGGCACTACAAGAATTGTTTGCCATGATGAATTCTTATCACTAGTTCTGGCAATCCATCGCTACCACTCTTATCACCGTCCCCCTGCCCCTCCGTCTACATCTTCCTCAATGGTAAGCCAAAACCCATGAAGTGTAGTCCCCTTCAAGGAACAGACTTGTGTAATGCGAGGAATGTCCTATCAAATGCTGCTACTCTCACTTTTCACATACCACATGCACATCTCCTTCTTTCACGAATGCCAGTGATGTCGTTATTAGTGCAGTGCCCGAACAGGTGGTCAACGGTTTGTCCCACCCAATGGCATTCTTCAGTAAAAAAAATTTAAAGTTGGAACATGGCTACTCCCTCTTCAACCACGAATTGCTGGCAGTCTATTTGGCTATGCCTCACTTCTGTTAAGTCTCAGAGGGTACTCCATTTTTCACTCACAATAACTTCATGACCATGGAGCACGTCTTCATTTGAGAGTCCAATATCTTGTCTGCCCCTCCTCACTGACATCTCTCCAGCATTGCCCAATGATATCCTTGGATTGGATTATAACTCCTTGGCCAGAGACCAATGAAAAGTTCTGGGTTCCAAGCCTGTAAAATATCCTGCAAATCCTTTCATTGTGAAGTCACCTTCTTCTCTGATGTCAGTGCTGGTATGCTGCGCTGGTGGATTCCTGGCCCCGTGCACTAGTAGGTGCTTGATTTAATCCATGCCCTCTCATATCACCCAAGCCATTCATTTGGCATGGTATTACTAAAGATGGTAAGGATTATGTCTATATCCTGTACTTCATGTGAAACTTCAAAATAACATTGACACACGAATTCCGAGTGGGCAACTTTCTTTAGCCTAGGCGTCATTTTGCCCACATTCATGTCAATTTAGTAGGCCTGCTACCCACATCCTAAGGATACCATTAACTTTTTACTATCATTGACTTCTCCACTCATTGGATTGAACTATCACCATGCAAACTGCAACCTCCACCTCATGTACATCCGCCTTACTTTTAAGGAGAATATCGAGATTTGGTATCCCTGAGCATAATACTTCTGACAGTGGTAACACTTTTGCCTCTCAATTGTGGACATCATTAGTGAAACACCTGGCATCACCCGAAATTATATAATTGCCTCCAACACTGAAGACAATGGAATAGTTGAACGCTTTCATTGCACCCTCAAAGCAGCTTTGATGTTCTACTGCCATGACTCCAACTGTTTTACTAGGCTTCCCGAGGTTCTCCTGGGATTAAGGTATGGCGAACCATTGTTCATCCCTGCTGAATTCTTCTCCCTTAGCAACTTCCTTCAAAAATCCCCAGTGCATGTGTCATAAATTGCTGCCTCCAGACTTACAAACCCTCGAAAAAACACAGATAACAAAAGCTTTAAACACTACAACACATCTTCGTTCGCATCAATACTTGCAAGCCTCCTCTGAAACCCCTTTACTTTCTTAAACAGACCCTTCACTTATTATCTGTTGTAAATTGTAGGCTCTTTAATTTGCATCTATAGCAAAGAATTCGGTGTCTCCATTCAATTCCAATATCCTACAGTTCGCCAACCAAGCGCAGGGTGTCCTATTTCCCCTGTTTTAGTGGAAGCCATGTAAGGCATGTATATTTTATACATTCTCATATATAGAAATGGAACTGCTCTCTCTCTCTCTCTCTACCAGTTCACGCTTATATATACCCAGACTCTTATTATATAGGAAAGATAGCATTTTATTTTCCCCATCCTTTTTTATAAGCGATTCTTAAGAAAACAATAACCATTTACAGATTTCGTTTTCCAACAAGATATGAGGTTAAAGTTGGTCAAGATATATAACTTTATGTATTATCTCGCCTAATCCCAAGACCTTTGGTCAGACTTGACACAGCGTTATTGGTTTGGTTAGGCTACTGATTTCTTGGTTACGATTTATCTGCAGGATTTCCAAAACACATCTTGAAACTTCTGAAAAAACTAAAGTATTTTTATTTTGAAGGAATAAAAACTTTACAGTCTTCTGATAGTGTGGCTACGTCAGCATTTATCATCAGTGAGCATGAAACCATGATTACAAATTGTTATTAATTTCCACAATAAATAAAAAAACAAACATAATGTAACCCGTGAAGCCAAATTGAGAACTATTCCAAAATAGAAAGTAAGTTTAAAAGGAGGATAAAACTAATAGCATTGCTGTACAGCCTGACATAAGGGCCAAACCCTTCCAGTTTTTCCCTAAAAAAGAGAAAAAAGATCAAGCCATCGTAGTGTGACACTCTATCTCCAAAACAATGAGTATGTTTTAGACTGATAATATTTCTCCTATGCTGGTCAAAACAGCGTCCCTAAATTACCGACTTCCGATGAAGTAAAACCAGTTAAGTGAGAGAATCATGTTGACTGTGTAGTTTCCTTTTAAATTATTCGGAAAGTGAATGTTAGGAGTAAAATTTCCTTGACAATTATGCAAATAATTCTCCCTTATAGAACTCAGTTGCAAATAGTCTCAGATAAGCAAGAATCATACACGAACAAAAAATAGCATATCTCTCAAGAAAGACTGCTTCTTAA
>NC_090741.1:130279668-130292168 GCF_036898095.1 Palaemon carinicauda | reverse complement strand
TAATTAGTAATATCTGCTCTTACTGATTGTTCATTGCATTACATATGATATATAATTCAGCACAGAAAGAAATAAAACACGAAAAGAGAATATGATCATACGATAATTCAGTACTGTATACAGTACGTAGTAAAATTAAATCGAACATGAAACGCAAATCAGATGCAGTCATACCATATTAGAATGGTGTAAGGCTGCTGATGGCTACTACTGTACTACAAATGTAATGGATGTGCTTCTTTTCCATGAATCTTTTGTATGTATACGTACGTAGTACTGCATCCAATAATATTCTTTGTTGCAAAAATCACATTTTGAATAAGCGTACGAGAGAGAGAGAGAGAGAGAGAGAGAGAGAGAGAGAGAGATAGAGAGAGAGAGACACACATCCTACAAAAGAATAAAATAGCATACGTAAAGCTATTATTATTATTATTATTATTATTACTGTTGTTGTTGTTAATAAAATTATTATTGTTATTATTATTATCATTATTATTATCATTATTATTATTGTATTATTATCATTATTTATTATTATTATTATTAATACTGTACGTACAGTATACGCGGGGTATCTTGTACTTTGAGTTGGTAACCTACGCATCATATAAGACGGGTTGTGATTGGTTCGAGCGCTGATAGATGACGAATCAGAACTCAAGTTTTGTTATCTAGCCTATGATTGGTGTTTTGCCCGCATCTCCAGCTTCCAGGCTCTGTTCGCGGCCACTTTCTCTTACGCCGTATCGCTGAGTAGACGTTCTTAAGTTTGTGAACTTTAATCTGTGCTGTATGCGACTGTTTTAAGTTGAACTTTTTGTTGAACTTTCTGTGTAAATCCTACTGTACAATGCCTCTCAAGCGTTCTTCTTCTACTAAGGCTGGTAGTGAGCCTAAACGCCACCGAAGGATGATGACAATTGCTGAGAAGGTGACGCTTCTCGATATGTTGAAAGACGGTAGAAGCTACGCGGCCGCAGCGCGCCATTTTGGAATCAACGAATCCACTGTTCACTATATCAAGAAGGACGAGGCAAACATTAGAAAGACGGTTGCAATCACCATTAGCAGATCAGCGAAGCGAGTCGTTAACACGCGTAATAAAACGATCATACGCATGGAAGGTGCTTAAGCTGTGTGGATTGCCGACTGCCGGAAGAAGAACATAGCCTTGGATACGAACACCATCCGAACAAAGGCTTTGAGCTTGTATGAGAATTTTGCTGCAAAGGAACCTCAAGACGACGACGGCAACCATGCTGAAGAAGATGATGATGCAGATGAACCTCAACCAAAGACATCCACTGATTCCCAGCCTCAGAAACAACGTCTTTCCGCCAGCAAAGGATGGTTCGCGAAGTTTCTGAAACGCTTCGCCCTGAAAAGCGTTTCCCTGCAAGGCGAGGCTGCTTCGGCTGACACTGCCGCTGCTGAAACTTACGTGAACCAGACGTTCAAGAATATTATCGCCGAAGGTGGATACAAGCCGGAACAAGTGTTTAATATGGATGAGACTGGCTTGTTTTGGAAGAGAATGCCGTCGCGAACTTTCCTGTTCAAAGAGGAAGCCAAAGCCTCTGGCTTTAAAGCATTCAAGGATCGCGTTACCCTCGTGATGTGTGGCAATGCTGCTGGATTTATGCTAAAGCCGGGGCTTATTTATAAGTCGAAAAATCCTCGCGCTTTGAAAAATAAGAATAAGAATCTCCTTCCCGTGTACTGGATGCATAATCCAAAAGCATGGATTACAAAGATGCTGACCTCCAACTGGTTCCACCAGTGTTTCATCCCCCCAGTCAATGAATATCTCGTAGAGAAGGGCTTGCCATTCAAGATCCTTCTCCTTATGGATAACGCTGGTGGACAAGCAACTGACCTGTCGCGTGAGGGCGTTCAGGTTGAGTTCCTGCCACCCAACACCACGTCATTAATTCAACCGATGGACCAGGGGGTTATCAGGGCGTTCAAGGTCCTCTACACGAAGAATACCTTGGCGGACCTCGTTGCGTGTGTGGATGCTGCCCAAGATGATGAGGATGAAGATTTTAACTTGAAGGCGTACTGGCGGCAGTACACCATAGCCATGTGCCTGAAGAATAATCAGAAGGCACTGCAAGAGATGAAACCTGCAACTGTGAATGCGAGCTGGAAGAAGTTGTGACCCCAGATTGTTTACGACGACGAGGGATTTACTCCGTCGGAAATACAACACTCTGCAATACGCAAATCTGTGCAGTTGGCTGCCATAATTGGAGGTGACGGGTTTGGCGACATGACGACTGAAGACGTCGACGAGTTGTTGGACTGCCATTCCCAGCCGCTAACTGACGCAGACCTAGAAGACCTGACGAAATCGGCAAGCGAAGAAGAGAGTGAAACCCAGGATGAGACAAAAAGAAAATGTCGAAGAAACGGGCTTAACACTAGAACGGCTTGCCAAGGTCTGCAGCCATATAAAGGAGGTGAAAGAAATGTTGCAAGAGTGGGACGAGGATATGGTTCGGTCTATGCAATTCTCCAACAAGGTCGATGACATCATGACTCCGTACAGGATGCTCTTAGATTGAAAAAAGAAGCAGCGGCAGCAACTTCCGATCACAATGCTCTTCCAGCCTCGCAAAAAAGAGCCAGTTCCTCCTGCTAGTACGCCTTCAAAAGAAATTGAAGAAGTTGAAGAGGTGTCCCAGGAAAAGACACCTCCGTGTGAAGAGACGTAAAAACGGATTTTGAGCGAAGCGAAAAATCTATTTTTGGGTGAGATGGCCATGTCGTCCTGATGGAAGTTCCTATAGGGTATCTTCCTAGGGTATATTACAACTAAGGCGATATTCCCAGAGAATTTACCTTAAGGTACCCAGAATTCTAACTCCTGGAGCAAATATCCCTAATGAAAGTACCAGGGATATCGCGAAATATCAGAGGACGTATTCTTGACACGCCACATGGCAATCTGCACCCCGAACAGAGATAACACTTCGAAGGGGTCAATTGGCAAGAAAACGAAAACGAGAAAGAAAAAGGAGAGCCGTTCGCAAGGCTTTCTCTTCTCCCGTTTCGTAAGCGTGCATTGCGCCGATACTGGCACCATCTGTATTCCTTGTAGCGATACACGAGGTGCTACAGATACTGTATGTAGGGAGGGGTCCTACAGCCCTTTCATAGAAAGGGAAGGGCGGGTCCATCAGGACGACATGGCCATCTCACCCAAAAATAGATATTTCGCTCCGCTCAAAATCCGTTTTTTGGGCTCAAGCCATGTCGTCCTGATGGAAGTATGCCAGAGCATTACTATATCTGTGGATTCTCAGAACGTGCCATACTCCCCGGAGGTATTTCCCCGGTCGACTAGACCTAGAGACCTAAGATGTTACCGTTATACATCTTTTCAACTAACCATAAACCATGTTAGAGCTTCCTGCCCCCTACAGGGAAGAGTCCTACTAGACTCTGGAAAAGTCTCGAAGAGTACATATACCTATGTATGAATACCAGGCAAGCCAATATAGTGGTCTCACCCTATATTAAGTAAAGCATAGTTTATAAAGAACCACTGCGTCAATATGAAATATCGAACAGTTCTCCGCTCAATACTTGTATTGGACAAAGGTTTATATCCGCATAGGAGGAATCTTGTAAATCCGCCACCGTCCCCTTATGGGATGGAGTCCTCCCGCTAAGGGAAAGCATAAACCAATGCAACATTAGCTTGCATAAAGGAACAATCTATTAGAATTATCCCAGATAAATATACATAGAATGAATGCTCAATTATACCAATAAATTGACACAGGTGAAGGAGACGCAAGGTTCTCAAGAACAAGTTTATTGACAGACAATAAATAGACAGGTTATCAACAATTATATATATATATATATATATATATATATATATATATATATATATATATATATATATATATATATATATATATATATATATATATATATATATATATATATATATATATATATATATATATATATATATATATACATATATATATATATATATATATATATATATATATATATATATATATATATATATATATATATATATATATATATATATATATATATATATATATATATATATATATATATATATATATATATATATATATATATATATATATATATATATATATATATATATATATATATAAGAGGAGGATAACCAAAACTTTAAGCATAAGTATGATAGTAAACAGAAACTTGTTTATCTGAAAGAAAAACATTAGTGCCACTTTTAACATACCGACGTATCAAAGTCATAAAAGTCTGTATTACTAATCGGTCACATTAGCGTTAGAAACGCTCGGCACACATGTCTGCACTTATGCTAGGTTCACCTTTGGAAGTGGAACAGTCAACGTGGGCAACTCGGTGCCCTCACTTACTTTGTAGCACAGTATGTAACTACACACTTACCCTGGAATTAATCGTCCCAATTAAAACCACTGTTCCTCGCAGAGTTAAACAGCAGGGTTAACGACGCAACCCACTGCTACCACAGATCTCTTTAGTTGCTCCACTTGCTTCGCATAGTGACGAAAGAACACTCTGGAAGACTTCCAGCCAGTGTATGAACGAAGATGTTAAAAATCCATACAATTAAAGAAATTTAAGGATGAGGCAACTTTCCTCGGATCGTGACCTGAGGGTGTACTGTCAGGATCCGCTCTGCGAATAAAATATGTGATTTTCGCCCCACCTGTTGGTGGGTAACTCATACTTGGCGAGAAACATAGGATCCGGAAACAGGTTCAGTTCTCCCCCATCCAGGAACTGAACACACCTTCCTCTCTCGAGAGGGCTACAATTTCACTAACCCTGGCCCCGGACGCGAGTGCAAATAGGAAAATAACTTTTTGGGTCAAATCCTTTAACGCACACTCCTTATTGTTCAACAGTGAAGCGAAATGAAGAACTTTATCTAAAGACCATGAAATGGGCTTTGGAGGTGCTGAAGGTCTGAGCCTAGTGCAGGCTTTCGGAACTTTATTAAAGATCTCGTAAGCGAGGTCGACCTGGAAGGCATATAGAATGGGTCTTGTCAAAGCAGATTTACACGCCGAAATCGTGTTAGCTGCCAACCCTTGACCATGGAGGTGGATGAAGAAAGATAAGCAGAAGTCCGTCGAGATCTCCTGCGGATTCTTCGCCTTGACAAAGGCCACCCATTTTCTCCAAGATGACTCATATTGCCTTTTAGTAGATTTGCACTTATATTCCTCTAGGAAGTCTATGCTGGCTTTTGAAATTCAGAAACGCTTTCTCACCGCTAGGGAGAGAAAATCATGAGCTGCAGGGTCCGGGTTTTCTGTAATGAAGCGCAGACAGTCGACTTCTGGACTCGCTGGGTCAGAACTGGATCTGGTAGCGGTAGAAACTTCAACCGTAGTTCCAATGCCAGGGGGAACCACACGCTGTTCGGCCACTTGTGGGCCACTATTGCCGCTACTCCCTTGAAGGATCTCAGTTTGTTGAGGACCCTCAACAGAAGGTTTTGAGGAGGGAACAGATAAATCCTGGACCATCTGTTCCAGTCCAGGGACATCGCTTCCACTGCTTCCGCCAAGGGGTCCTCGTACGGGGACACGTACAGGGGCAACTTCTTGTAGTCTTTCGTCGCAAAGAGGTCTATCTGCAGTTCTGGGACTTGACTCAAGATGAAGGAGAACGATCCTGCGTCTAGGGACCATTCCGACTCTATCGGTGTGAACCTGGATAGAGCGTCCGCTGTCACATTGCGGACTCCTTGAAGGTGAACTGCCGACAGGTACCACTTCTTCTTTTCCACCAATCGGAAGATGGCCAACATCACCTGGTTGAGAGGTGGCGACCTTGATCCTTGTCGATTCAAGCATCTCACAACTACCTCGCTGTCCAGCACTAACCTTATGTGGATCGAGTGACGCGGGGAGACTTTCTTTAAGGTCAGGAGCACTGCCATAGCTTCTAGAAAGTTTATGTGAAAGGTCTTGAATAGATTGGACCAAGTCCCTTGGGCCTTTTTCCGATGAGAGTGACCTCCCCACCCCTCATTCGAGGCGTCTGTGTGAATCGTCACCGACGGGGGAGGTGGCTGAAGAAGTACCGACTTCTTTAGATGTCTGGCTTGGGACCAAGGCCTGAGAATAGTACGTAGACGAAGCGGAACTGGTCTTCTCAGATCTCTTCGCGCGTTTGATGCATAACTTCTCCAAACTCCGGTTGCATCCTTTAGCTGTGCTCTTAGCACCGGGTCTGTTACCGAAGCAAACTGGAGAGAACCCAGTACTCTCTCCTGTTCGCGTCTTGATATCCTTTCGGAATCTAGAAGTCTCTTGACAGAACCAGCTATCTCCTTCCTTTTCTTCGCCGGGATGGAGAATTGGTGTGACATTAGGTCCCAGTGGATTCCCAACCACTGGAACTTTTGAGATGAAGAAAGTCGAGACTTTTTTCTGTTGATCTTGAAGCCTAGATACTCTAGGAACTGGAACACCTGCAGAGAAGCTTGCAAGCATTCTGTCATGGATGCTGCCCACACTAGCCAGTCGTCCAGGTAGGCTACTACCTGAATTCCCTTTAGGCGTAATTGTTTGAGAGCTACGCTCGCAAGCTTCGTGAAGATCCTTGGGGCTATATTTAGCCCGAATGGCATGGCTCTGAAGGCGTATAGTCTTCGTTGTAGCTTGAACCCTAGGTAGGGGGAGAGTCGACGATTGATTGGAACGTGCCAATAGGCGTCTGACAAATCTATGGAGACGGTAAATGCCCTCTTGGGCAGTAAGGTCCTTATGTATTGCAGTGTTAGCATCTTGAACTTGCAGTTCACTATGAACTTGTTGAGTGGCGACAAGTCCAGAATGACTCTGAGTTTTTCCGAGTCCTTCTTGGGAACACAAAACAGCCTCCCTTGGAATTTGATGGACTTCACCCTTCGGATCACTTTTTTCTCCAACAGTTCTTGGATGTACTCCTCCACAACGGGGGTGGAGTGTTGGAAAAACCGAGGGCACGGGGTTGGAGTGCTGTACCAGCTCCAGCCCAGTCCATTCTTGAGTAGGCTGTGGGCCCAGGGATCGAAGGTCCACTGATCCCGAAAATTCTGAAGTCTCCCTCCTACCGGTATCATCTCACTTGGACTGCTGTCCTGAGGTCTTGCGTCCCTGACCGCGACCACCCCTGAATCCCCTTCCCCTTGAGGGGCACCTAGACGAGCCTCTGGCTGCTCCTCTAGGCTTTGCTCGAAAGGAAGTTGACTGCCCTTCGAACGTTGGGTTGAATGCCGGGGATTGTGTCGACAAGGCCTGGGGTACCCACTGGAATGTGGTCGGGGTTTGTGCCATCATCTGGGGCACTGAAGGCATTGGCAATTGCTGTTGCTGTTGCTGTCTAAATGGCTTGGCTGGCCGAGACGGTAGCCTAGTCCTCTTAGTCTTCCTCTTTGGTTGGGGACCCTCATCCGGGGAAGGCTTTCTCTTGATAGACAGGCCCCACTTCTGGAGAAGGTTTCTATTCTCCGTGGCGGCCTTATCAACAACTTCTTTGACCGATTCGCTAGGGAAAAGGTCTTTGCCCCAAATGTTGGAGGAGATTAGTTTCCTTGGCTCGTGCCTCACCGTAGCCGAGGTGAACACGAACTCCCTACAAGCTCTCCTCGCCCTGACGAAGCTGTAAAGATCCTTCGTCACTGTGGCCAGATGAGTCTTGGCCACTACCATGAACATTTCATGGACCTTGGGGTCACTTGCCATTGTCTCAAGAGTGGTCTGAAGAGACATTGAGGCAGCCAGTCTTTCTTTTGTCTCGAGCTCTCTCCGCAAAAGAAAGTCAGACAGCTTAGGGAGGTTCTCACCGAACTGACGTCCGGCAATATCAGCCTCCAACTTCCCGACTGAGAAGGTAAGATGGACGTCCTTTCAGTCCTTGTGGTCCATAGGTAGGGCCAGCGACAAGGGTTTACACTCCTCCAGGGAGGGGCAAGGCTTGCCAGCCTCGACTGCTTTTAATACAGCCGCAAACCCTTTCTGCAAAAAGGGGAAGGCTCTAGCAGGAGAGGACACAAAGGAAGGGAGCTTCTTACTCAATGCAGCTACCTTTGAGTTCGTGAAGCCCCTCTCTTTCATTGAAGATGAAAGCAAAGCTTGAGCCTTAGCATGGTCCATCGCTATGACCTCCTTCGGCTCTGTCTCCTCCTTTGAAGCTGGTTCCTTCCTCAACCGGACATAACAGTCCGGATATGACCCTTTGCTGGGCAAGAATTCCACCTCCTCTAGGGGAACTGAACCCAACTTATCCGACATGAAGATCTTTCCAATCGTCATCGGCATGTGCTCAGCATATCTCCACGGGTTAGCATCTGAGCACAAGGGAAGGTCTTTCACATTGAGCCTTTTCTGGGGCCCACGTGATGCTGCAAGCTTCTGCATCTGCA
This sequence comes from Palaemon carinicauda, assembly GCF_036898095.1. NCBI lineage: Eukaryota > Metazoa > Arthropoda > Malacostraca > Decapoda > Palaemonidae > Palaemon > Palaemon carinicauda. The sequence goes on along the minus strand of NC_090741.1, from coordinate 130,283,740 downwards.
GTTCCATTGCAGCCGCCTTCTTACTGCGGACGTTGCAGAAAACATTTCCGCACTTCGGATGGTCCTCCTGTAAAGAGTAGAAATTTCCATGAGTATCAAGTGAACTACGTATCACTGGATATGCACAGTTTAGCATAACAAATCAGAAAGGAAAGACACACACTTGTGTTTCCCGCACAACCAATTGTTGCAGCCTTCCAGATAATAAAATCGTATGGTTAATCTGTCCTAGAGTAACCAATGAAAAATTTCCAGAGGAAACAGGTGTAGCTCACACCTAAGATATGATTTTAACATACCGGATAATAGACAAGAGAGAACTCACTTTCTTATCTGTAAGGCAACACCAAAGGGCTGTGCAAGACAACACACAAAAGTGTTAGAAAACACAGTGTTGTACCAATACTATACTATAGTTTTCTTCCTACAGTATATGCTATACTGAAGAATACTGGTACAGTATAGAAGGTAATGCGCCGCGGCACACACCATAACTAGCTTTAAAATATACTACTTAACAGCTATAAGGCGGCAGAACGCTGGTTCAAATGCATGTGCCGGCCGGCAGTAACTGCCGGCCGGCAACAGCCAATGTCGGCCGGCAATGACTGCCGGCCGGCAATGACTGCCGGCCGGCAACTACACAAGGTAGCACCCGGCTGCCGGCCACCGCTCATAGCGACCGGCAGACAAGGGCGTGACAAAAGCCGGCCGGCAAAGGTAAACAACCGATGCCGGCCAGCAGCAAAAGAACCAGAGAACTTCGACTGCCCGGCTGCCGGCCACATAGGACGGCAGCCGGGTCGGGTACAGCACTAGAAGAAAACAGAATGGATGCCAGGATAAGAGAGTATACTACCTCCAAGCCCGGTAATCGCAAAGAGTGCATATAAGGAAGGTGAAAATCTAATTCAGGCTTCCTGACCAATGCCGTCTGGCTCTGCAGACAGACATGGATGAGGTGCCAAGGGAGGTCCGGGCAGCACTCAAAGCAGAAGACCTTTGCCGGCCGGCACACTCTGCCGGCCGGCAAGGGACTGAGTCAATTCCACATCCTAACCTATACTAGGTCCAGATGTAGAATGACGTACAGTACTGTAACGGCTAGGCCATTACAGAGATAGAGGGGGGAAGGGACAAAAGAGGGTCCTACCAACCTTGCTTTAGTAAAGAATCACCCGCAGCCAAGAAAACTCATCTTAGCCTAAGGGAGATCCAAGGGGGGAGGCCAGCAATACTTGCCAACCCCCACTGAACCAAAGAAAGGAAGGTGTTGCTACTCCCAAGGAAAGGATCTTATCCTCCCACCGAGAACAGCAACAAGGACTAGTCTGCTAGATCACAAAAGAAGGAATCATCTCGTACAGAAACCTTCGGGAGTGACCTAAGGAGGCTAAGCCTCCTATGTCTGCGTCAGACTAGCGAGGGAGACTCTACCCCAAGCCAGACAAACACAGATTCAGACTAAAAAACTCTGATGTTCTGCCCCTCTCTGAAGCCAGACTCACTGGAACAGGAAGGTACAGTAACACCCCAATATAGTTGTATCGAAAGTTAATTCAGATAAACCACTAGGGTTAAGCCCAAGGCTTAAACAGAGGATTGCATACCTTCTCCGAAGAAAAGAAAGCAACCGGGGAGTATGAGAAAGTATACTAAGGCTCCATAGGCAACTTAGCCTAGGCATCAAGAGAATCGATTACCCAAATCACCGAAGCTCACTCGTATACTATCTTGGAAATTATCAGTATAATCTTAAATGTATAAAACTGCCTAAAGCTTCAATAAAATTTTAAAACACTCGGAAATCCAAAAATCATGCAGGAAAGTACTAGGGCCAAACGACTAGGCTACATGGTCTAGCGTAGGCCAGAATTGGCGAATACTTCGCCAAAACAAACAATACTAAAAGCACGAATAAGGAAATCCTATGTAACGCTAAATAGCTATAATTATTAAAGCAAAACAGCCGGGAATGTCGCTCTGGCTAACTAAAACTCATACCTAGCGAGCGACAGCGTCCAGGACGCCTCCGGTAGGCAACGGCTCTTGTAACAAAGATTATTACTATTAATCACATTATAATTTACCAAGAGCCTACATTTATACATAAAAGAAATAATACTCAACTTATCAGAGGCCGACGAAGTTGGAAAAAGCATAATAAGCAATTAAATCCAAGATTTTGCGAGAAACACAGGAAAAAACACCGAGTTGTTAAGCTACACAAAAAGGAATACAGATGGCGCCAGAATCGGCGCAATGCACGCTTACGAAACGGGAGGAGAGAGAGAGCCTTGCGAACGGCTCTCCTTTTTCTTTCTCGTTTTAGTTTTCTTGCCAATTGACCCCTTCGAAGTGTTATCTCTGTTCGGGGTGCAGATTGCCATGTGGCGTGTCAAGAATACGTCCTCTGATATTTCGCGATATCCCTGGTACTTTCATTAGGGATATTCGCTCCAGGAGTTAGAATTCTGGGTACCTTAAGGTAAATTCTCTGGGAATATCGCCGTAGTTGTAATATACCCTAGGAAGCTACCCTATAGGAACTTCTATCAGGACGACATGGCTTGAGCCCAAAAATACTATCATTGGCTGCACAGTAGAAGACATCATCAGCTTCATCATCATCATTTCTACTGTGCAGCAAATTCATCGCCATCATCATTCAAGTTTTTCTTGAACTTCTTTCGTGGTGAGTACAGTAACAATCTTTATTTTTTACTTTAATATTCTAACATTTTAATATTTGTGCCTGTTTTATAGTTTAGTACTGTATGTATTAAGTTAAAGGGAAGGTTTTAAAAGTCTACATGTTGTAACCTATCATATTTTTTTTTTATTTACATTTACGTACGTAAAACAATCTCTCTCTCTCTCTCTCTCTCTCTCTCTCTCTCTCTCTCTCTCTCTCTCTCTCTCTCTCTCTCTCTCTCTCTCTCTCTGTAAATTGATTTTTTTGTTTAAAATTTACATTTACAGTACGTACGTAAAAAAATCTCTCTCTCTCTCTCTCTCTCTCTCTCTCTCTCTCTCTCTCTCTCTCTCTCTCTCTCTCTCGTAATTTGTTTTCCTGCTTTGCTACGTACAATATGTACTGTACAGTACTGTATGATTTTATATAGATACGGTAAATTATATTTGTAATAACATATTTTGTAAATGCTTTTACTGTAAATATCATTATTTATCACTTTCATCATGCGCGTTAAATGCCTTCTTTTTTTCTGAGCGTGGTTGTTTACTGAGCGTACTTTACTTTATGACGCTGTCGTTTCAGGCGGCATCATAAAGAAAAACATTTCATTTGGAAGTCCTAAGAAAAATTAAGTAAAACATTGGTAATAACAAAATCAACATACGGTATAATCAATATAATCGATGCAAAAACTAACCTATACATATATGTGTACACTAAATGAGTTTGTTTCTTCATTATGATCAGAGATGAACGTAAACAAAACATTGGTTGCCATTTTTTATCGTGCTTTTTAGCGTGTTTAGGAAACGCATGATATAAAATCGCCTTTAATATTTGTGCCTGTTTTAGTTTAGGGTACTGTAGTACATGCATTAAGTGTTCTGTACATTAAAGTGTAGTTTGTTAACAGTACTACGTACAAGGGTAGGTTTTAAAAGTCCAAATATACATGTTAAATAAATAGGTAAATATGATGTCACTACTTCGCGGATTTTCACCTATCGCGGCCGGGTCTGGAACCTATCTACCGCGATAAACGAGGGTTCACTGTATTTACTATTTCACATGAAACAGATGTGTAGAAATGAAATAAAGGGAAAAAATCTTTTATATAAATTTATTTACAGAAGAAACGGTCGCATACTTACTTTCAAAACCAAAAGAAAAAGGTAATAATAATAACAATATAATTAAAATGGCCCCATGACTACAATTGCTTCATTGACGAGGAGTAGAAGAATGCATGTGTTAATATAACATTATTTACAAAACGATCTAAGAAGAAAATGCCCAATGAATTGCACTAGCGACCCCTTACCCAAAACCTTGAAACCCACGCGACTCACTAATATCACCAGATTGATTTTTATA
>NC_090741.1:130234668-130272168 GCF_036898095.1 Palaemon carinicauda | reverse complement strand
CACTGCGATTTAGGAAGCTTAAAAATCACGTGTTAAAAGAACATTCTCTCTCTGGCAGGAAGCAATACATCATAGAAAATAAAAGAACATGACCTATGCCCCTATTCCTATCTCACATGAATCCTACAAAACTTTCAAATAGACTACGTAAGACTTCTTAGCAAATATATGTGAAATAAAAAGTTATTTTTTCAACAATAATACTCACATTTCATATTTTAACTTAAATAAAAAATAAAATTAAATTCATGAAGAAAGTCTTATGTAATTTACACAAAATACTTATGTCTCAACGAAAGGAACACATTTATGGGCTGGGTATCATTTCTTCAAAACACAAATGAAAACAACATAAATAAATATATATAACAATATTAATTAACTACAATATTTACTGTACAATTATCCAGCTTCATATTGTATATATATACATATATATATATATATATATATATATATATATATATATATATATATATATATATATATATATATATATATATATATATATATAAATATATATATATATATATATATATATATATATATATATATATATATATATATATATAAATATATATATATATAAATATATATATATATATATATATATATATATATATATATATATATATATATATATATATATACATATATATATACATATATATATATATATATATATATATATATATATATATATATATATATATATATATCTATATATATATATATATATATATATATATATACATTTGTATATACACACACACATATATATATATATATATATATATATATATATATATATATATATATATATATATATATATATATATATATATAAATATATATATATATATGTATATAAATATATATATATATATATATATATATATATATATATATATATATATATATATATATATACATATGTGTATATATATATATATATATATATATATATATATATATATATATATATATATATATATATATATATATATATATATGTTCATGGTGTCATTTGGAGTTTTCCTTAGTCAAAGGAGGGGCCAGGGAAGCTGAGTAAACCAGTTGGAGTCATTATATCATTACATTGTAGGTGTTTTAAGGGTGCGATGAAAACGTTCAACCATTCTGCTGTCAGCAGAGGTTTTGGCAGTTTTCTGTTGTTGAGTGATGCCCAGGAGATTTGCTTAGAGTTGAAAGTGGTTCCCCTTTCGTAAATAATATACTCAGGGAATCCGAATCTGACTATCCAAACAGAGATCACGGAAGATGTACATGAGTGGGATGTTGTAATGTCCATTGCAATGATGTCAGTCCAACAAGTGAAGTGGAAATTTATGGTATAGAGGTATGGATGTCCTTGTTATGTGGGTGAGAGATATACTACGTTGACGTAAATGGGGGCAAATGACGCTGAGGTTGAAGAAAACTGCCCACTCCAGAATCCGTGTGTCAATGTACTTTTAAAGTATGACATGAAGTTATGGGATGGACCTAATCGTTATTTTCTTCAGTAAATCCATCCCAAATGATTTTTATCTTCAATTGCTATGAAGTTGACTGGCACAATGAATGTGAAAGGTCACGAATGAAATTAAACACCTGGCGACACATGGGAGTGAATATCTATGGTTTTGGTCAACCAGTACTGATATGACAGAGGAGGGTAGCGTTGAAGTCATCGAGGGACGTCTTCCCAAAAGAGGGATGTGCAGGATATTCTACATACTTGGTACTCTAGATATTTTTAATGGGCTTGTGCAAAGGCCTTGTAACCATTCCCAGGTGAGTGGCAGCCCATCTGGTTCTTTTAGAGCATCAGCAATGTGATTCATTATCAGGGAACGTCTTGAAGGAACAATTTGCATTCATCCCCGGAAGTATGCTGAATTATAAATTCGCGTCATGAGTATTTAAATACTTATGAGTATTTTCTATTTAAACTTTTACTTTGACTATTCATATGGTGGCAGGAAGGCCTTCTAATCTTCAAATTTGTTAATTTCATTGAAAATGCTTGGTACTCGAAAGTGTCCCTCCTGTGGCTGTTAAGGGCTGTTGTGCCGTTTCACTAACTCCTTTTTTTTTGGTCTAACAAATCTTACATCGTCGAAGAACGACAGAGGAGGGCAGACTCAGAACCTTACCATTAGAAAGTCAATACACAAGGTACCTTCAGCTTAAACTAATAAATAGATTACATTGTGGTTTTTATCCAAGTATCTATAGCATGCATTGGTAATTTACGACACCCGAATCCCAGGCATTACTCGTCCTAATGAAATTTAAGACCTATTTCTGCCTCTTCCATCTCCATAGTCTTCCTGTCTGGATGGATACGGTGAGTACTAAGCATATAATAGGGTAATATGTTAAAGGTATCTGTGTTAAATCTCTAAGGCCTTTGTGTTGCCTCTTATGAATAATCCTTCCTCCCTACCATAATTTTAGAATTTATATTAAATCTTTCAAGTTATAATTGTTTGAAAGTATTTTTCTGGTCTTTATTACCATTATGGTCGTTGCTCTTTTTTGTGGCAAACATTATGATTATTTAAGTATTGGTAAGGACTTTATTGGGTAATATTTCCGTTACTTGGTTATAATGTGACATAAATTTAAATTTTACCATTGCGCTATTTGAAGGGCAAAATACATCTTTCAGGATATGTTGATCCAGATCGGATATATATTTATACGTGGTGTGGTGGCTTCAAATTTCTGCAATAAGCCCCAGTTTACTCACAGCAGATACTAGTATTATTCCATATTTTTCTTAAATTGAATAAATTACATTTATATCTTACATTGGTATATTCTCTTTTGGAATAAATTCAATACCTTCTGTTGTAGTCAATTATGATAGTCATATCATAACTAAATATTTTTCATATATCGGTTTACTCACAGCAGTTTACTCACAGCAGGCGAGGAAGTAAAGCTTAGCATAACCAGGAAATACCCTAATAATTAAAACCCTCAAATTATCTGTTATACTAACTTGAAGAACTATTGTTTATCCAGTTTGTATATCGATTAATTTATAATTATATTTCAAGTTTTTCGTGTAAATAAAAATGTTGTTTGCATGACATGTATAATTTATTATTCCTAGTAGCAAGTCAAGTGCTTCATAAATTTGTTTTCAGCTTATGGCACCCAACTGGGGGTCACACAAAGTGAGACTGCTGGTTTTGGTGCAGAGTGGCGGATATGACCTGGGATCTGGGTTTTGTCTAATTACTTGAATCTTTTTCAGGAGATTTTTTTCATAATTAAGTTGCCTATTATATCTGTTGACTGCATTTTTCACAATGGCTAATTTACAGGCGCTTTTCGGACAACGGAAGGTGGTTCGAAAGAAAGTAACAGATTGTTTCATAAAGTCTGATATATATTCATCATTAAATTCTGCTCGAAGGTTATCGGAGAAATGTCTCCTATTGAGTTATCCAAGATAGTTAACAGACTTGAATAAACAGATTCTAACTAATACATTTTCAGTTAAAATAGATGAAGCAGAACTCAATGCAGAATTGACCACATGTCGGGATTACTTTCATAAAATTGAAAGTTGTTTACCACTTCTTGATGTGTCTGGCAATAATAATGGTTTCCTTAATCCTCCTGATGTAGCTAGATGTTTATTAAGGCAGCCTACAGGTCCTCTCCCTAAGATTAGTAGTGGTGAAGGAGAGGATCTTTTGAAGTTTATATCAGAGTTTGAAACCACTACGAATCTATATCAGTATCCTGACAGGGATTTGCTCTTGTTACTTAAGCAACAGGTTGAGGGACGTGCTAAACTTTTGTTGAGTTCTTTAGAAGCAGATAAGCAAAGTTTTACGGATGCCAAAGAGTTATTAATTTCAGCCTTTGCCTCTGAAGATATTTGTAAGAATTCCATAATAAAGAAAATTATTGATTTAAATTGAAAAGATGGTGATGATCCCTTCCTCTTAGTTTCTAAGCTTAAAACTGTATAAGACTGTGAAAACACTCGATATCAAGGCTGACCGGTTTCTTGGGTACTTTGCCTAGAATGGCCTTTAAGACCGTTTCCAAAGACATCTAGTTCATATTACAGGAAAAACACATCCTTCCTTGAACAAAATTCTTTCAAATATCTTCGTAGCTTGTGAAAGAGATGAAGCTGATGGGTGGGTTACTAAAAGTATAAAGACCAGTTCTCCACCAATTGTTAAAAGTTAACACTCTCCTCCTAAAGACAAAACTGTCATTTTGGCTGTTGAAGCGGTAAGGAAAGATGCAAAGTCAAATAAGGCTCCTAACTGTTTATTGTGTCTTGAAGCAGGCAAAGCAGATTTTTCACATTTTATTCATAATTGTTCAAATTTTCCTTCCCCTTAAGATAAGGTGCAATTGCTGAACTCCAAACACGGTTGTGTAAAGTGTGCACAGTTTAACCCTGGATAGGTACGCTCCTCGGACACCCCTTTAAGGGTATACTCGGACGCGAACGACCCCGACGCCAAAAAAAATTCTTAAAAAATCAGTTTTTGCAGTAACCTCCTTTTTTCTTTTGCCAAAAAAACTTCAATGAATGCTCAAAACAACTGTAAAGATAAATACTATTCATCTGCAGAAAAACTATTTATTATAAATATTTTAAAAAATTAAGTAGAAAAAAAAGACCTGACATAAAAATTCATAAAAAAAATGTTTATACATATATACACAAATCCTTTTAGGAATTGATTCTTGAATGTTTAGGACACATCTTGATGTATTTTGGGTGAAGTCAGACCCATGGAGGTGAAGATCTGAAATGAGAAAAAAAAGGGTAACTTTTTTTGGCCAAAAAAATTTGTCCAAATTTCATGAATTTTTTTGGGTACCCAAATGAAATAGGAAGTGGCTAATTTTTTTAGGGAATAAACATATGTTATCCTAAAATAGAAATATGTAAAAAAATCATTATTTTGTAAATTACATTTATATCAGGGGCCATATCTAAAGGTAATTTTTTGAGTACTTAGAAATTTCGTAAAAAAATACATATATTTAATATATAATATGATATTTATGCAGGTAAAAATATACCAAAATATCACAAATTCTATAGGGAACAAGAATATATATAGATAGGGCCGCTTACGCTTCGGATATGTCCACAAAATGGCCGCCAACCACACTGACTCACACTCCCTAATCTGCCACTTGAAATGTAGGAAGGGTATGTCAATTTCAAGGTGTTATTTACTAATCTAATTATTATTGGATATGCATAAAAATTGTATGGTGGGTTGCTGGATAATTGTCGATTATTTTACGACTATAAAATTAAAATTCTGACCCAAAAAAAATTTTTTGAAGGGAAATAAAATCGGAAAAAAAAATGTAAAACAATATATTTTAGCTAAAAAAATTTGATGATATTCAATCAAAAAAAAAGTAAACAAAATTTTCCCACAAATAAACATCTAGAGGAATCATTACTCTGTGATAGTTCCTTAGTACGTAGTAATTTTGAAAGAATTGGGAAAAAACGAAAAAATGGCAATCACCGGAAAATCGAACACATACCTATATATACGCCATATCTGGCTAAAAAAAAAGATAGGCATGGGTAGCCAGATCATCTAGAAACACTTTCCAACACTATAAAAATATAAGTTTTGCGACACTACTTGCCAATTCCTTACGGTAACATGACTAAGCAAAAAAATGCAAAACAAATAAAAAGGGGCACTCGCGGAAAAATGGCTAACATTCTAATATACGGCATTTCAGAAAAAAAAAATTCAGCCACGTGCTAGGCAAACCATCAAGGCACATTTTCCGACAAATAAACATCTAAATGAATCATTACTCTGTGATAGTTCCTTAGTACGTAGTAATTTTGAAAGAAATGGGAAAAAACGAAAAAATGGCAATCACAGGAAAATCGAACACATACCTATATATACGCCATATCTGGCTAAAAAAAAAAGATAGGCATGGGTAGCCAGATCATCTAGAAACACTTTCCAACACTATAGAATTATAAGTTTTGCAACACTACTTGCCAATTCCTTACGGTAACATGACTAAGCAAAAAAATGCAAAACAAATAAAAAGGGGCACTCGTGGAAAAATGGCCATTCTAATATACGGCATTTCAGAAAAAAAAATTTCAGCCACGTGATAGGCAAACCATCAAGGCACATTTTCCGACAAATAAACATATAAATGAAATATTACTCTGTGATAGTTCCTTAGTACGTAGTAATTTTGAAAGAAATGGGAAAAAACGAAAAAATGGCAATCACAGGAAAATCGAACACATACTTATATATACGCCATATCTGGCTAAAAAAAAATAGGCATGGGTAGCCAGATCATCTAGAAACACTTTCCAACACTATAAAAATATAAGTTTTGCGACACTACTTGCCAATTCCTTACGGTAACATGACTAAGCAAAAAAATGCAAAACAAATAAAAAGGGGCACTCGCGGAAAAATGCCCAACATTCTAATATACGGCATCTCAGATAAAAAAAAAAAGACATGCACGTGTTAGCCCAACCATCAAGGCATACTTTCTAACACATAAACATAAAAAAAATGAATAATATACGGCAATTCCTTACTACGTAGTAAATTTTTACAAATATTGAAAAAAAAACAGAAATTGGCAACCGCAGTTAAATACCCAATATACCAATAACTACGTCGTATCTGACAAAAACAAAATCACGCATGGGTAGCCAGATCATCTAGACACACTTTCAAACACTAAAAAAGCAAAAGTTTTACGACACTATTTCGCAATATCTTACGGAAAAATGACTTGGCAAAAAAATGAAAAAAAATGAAAAAGGGACACTCGCGGTAAAATGCCCGACATTCTAATATACGGCATCTCAGATAAAAAAAAAAAGACATGCACGTGTTAGCCCAACCATCAAGGCACACTTTCTAACACATAAACATGAAAAAAAAAAATGAATAATATACGGCAATTCCTTACTACGTAGTAATTTTTACAAATATTGAAAAAAAACAGAAATTGGTAACCGCAGTTAAATACCCAATATACCAATAACTACGTCGTATCTGACAAAAACAAAGTCATGCATGGGTAGCCAGATCATCTAGACACACTTTCCAACACTAAACAAGCAAAAGTTTTACGACACTATTTGGCAATATCTTACGGAAAAATGACTTGGCAAAAAAATGAAAAAAAATGAAAAAGGGGCACTCGCGGTAAAATGGTCCTCGTGGTGAGGAACGACATTTTAACTAAAAAAAAAATCATGCACATGGTAGCCAAACAATCCACCAAGACTTTCCACAACTGATAACCTATACAAGTTGCACCATTCTACGACAATTTCATAATACGTAATAACTTTGATAATTATGCAAACTACCTTAGAAGGGTAAACTCGGTCGCGCTCGACCCCGACGCGTCTCAGAAATCGGGGAAGGAGTACAGCTACAGCAATGCACATCTGGACACTACTAGAGCGTGTAGGGGAGACACCTCCTGCAGGTCGATCACCCACAAATTCAGTCACGGGGGTGAGTCACGTGAGAAAAACCTGTTTTTTTTTTACGCTCGGGGTCGCGAACGACCCACCGTACCTATCCAGGGTTTTAATCATGTTTCTAATAAATGCTACTTTAGGTTTAAGAATCGCTGCAATAAGTGTAAGGGATGGCATATGAATTACCTATGCGATTCACCGTCTTCAACTGTTGAAAGATCTGAAAAGCCTGAAGCTGAAAAAGATAATTCTGAGCTTGCAAATCACTTTAATAGTGGAGTCGCTACATTCCCTACTTTCTCTTTCAGCATTAATGGCCGTAATGATATTCACTGGGGCTTAAAAGACAGCGGCTCTCAAAGCACATTTATTACTAGTAGGGTGGTCAAATTATTTAACCTCAAAGTGAAAAGTTATAACGTTAAACTTAGAGAAAATGGGTTCAATGGAGATAAGGACTATTATACTAAGATTGTTGAAGTATCATTGAGGATTGGTAATTCATCTTTTGTAATTTCTGCCTTGGTTGTGCCTGATATAAATATAACTCATAAATTGCCTTTGCTTGGTAAAATATTTGAAGGTTTTCGTGCCAAGGGCCTAGTATTTGCTGATATAATGCTCTGTACAAATTCTCAAGGTATTATCTATATTAAACTTTTACTTGGTACAGATTTTTCACATTGTTTAACAGGAACTGATGTAGTTTTGGGGAAAATTAACAAATTTGTATATACAGAGTCTCTTGCTGGAGTGATGTTATCAGGTAATACTGATTTTAGGTTGAAATATTTGGATTTACTTACAGGTAACTGTAAAGCCGAGTCTGCAGCTACCATTTTTCAGAAACAGTTACTCGTTCTTAAATGCTAAGATTGATATTTTGGCTGATAATGAAATTGATGACAAAGTTGAAGTTAACTGTTCCTTTTCAGTAGTTAATGCTAAAGGTAAAGTGATGGAGAAGCAGCTGCAGCAGGCCACCGAATAATTATGAGAATGCGAATGCTATTATTAACTAAATAATGATCAGAATATTTACAATGATGAAACTGTAGAACTCCATAAGCAGTTGGTGGATTTTACTATTAGGAACTTGCATAAGAAAAAAGCAGATTGACGAATTGTGATTCCCTTATTATGGAATAGCAAAGTTTCTCATTTACTGTCTTAAAATGAAAGGCTTTCAAAACTTGTACTGAAATCAAACTTGAAAAGACTTAAACAGCAAGGTTATTTACAGTTGGTGGACCAGACTATAAAGGACCAATAGAAAGCGGGTATTATTAAGCCCATACAAGATTTTGATCTTTTCAAAGTAGAAAATCGACAATATTCCTTTTTAGCCTCATATGGCTATTTGCAAACCGGACAGGGATACCAGAGAATGTAGGATTGTGTTTTTAGGCAATCTCAAAGATTCTAGCAAGGGTATTTCTTTGTCACATAATAAATGCTTGTACTCTGGGCCCCCACTAAACCAAAAGTTATCTTCTTCTTATCTACACCTTAGATTTCATAGGAAATTACTAATATTTGATCTCAAGAATGCTTTTAATATGTTATCCTTAACTGACAATAATCATGCTAAATTATTGTTTTTTTTAGTATAAGAATGTTAGCCAAGGAGATTTTTCTTTATTGCTTTTTAGAATTCTACGGTTGTCCTTTGGTCTCAGATTTAGTCCCTTTTTACTTATGATATCATTATATTACATACTAATTTTGCAGCCTTCTGAGAATTCCAGAATATCCGAGTTCCAGAAATTAATTGACTCGCTAATGTATATGGAAAACGGAGCTATTACTGCAAATACTGCAGGAGAATTAGATTGGGCATATATTCAAGTTCCTGCTATTTTTTAACCTTTTAAATTTTATATTTAGCAGGCTGTTTGAAACGAGAATGCTTTGCTGGTACAAATTAATCAGGATGAAGAAATAACTACTAGCAATAACAAATTGTTTGGATTGATTTGGGACAGAAACACTGATGAGATTTTCACTAGATCTATTTTACAGACAATTGCTTCTCAATGTGATATATTTGGATTTGATATGCCTTTATTTAACCGTTGTAGATAGTTTATGCATCGGCTGCAGTGTCAAAAGAGCTTAGGTTGGGATCAAGTATTAGCTGTGGATGTCCAAAAAGAATGGCAAAATATATGTAAGCAAACCAACAAGGCTCCTCCTTTGAAAGTTTCCAGGTACAAAGGTCCTCGTGATGGTAGCTTTAATATTGTTGTCTTTTCAGATGCAAGTCATGAAATTTATGCTTGTGTAATTTACTTGCAGCATATTGAGACATGTATACTCAGTTTTGTACATGCTAAAAATAGACTTGTTAATAATCAGTTGAAAAGTAAATCCATGGCTTCTCTTGAACTACATGCCTTCAATCTAGGTTTTGAGTGTGCCATGGATATTCCCAGAGACTTAGCTGGCTCTACTTGATTAATGCCGTTGAAAGTGGAGAATATTATAGCATACACAGACTCTCTGTGTGCACTGCATTGGTTAAACTCCGCATATCATAAGCTAGACAGATTAAATAAGCTTTTTCCCTTTGTTCTGAATAGGATTAATAGCATACAGAGGTCATGTGAAGTTTTTCCAGCAAGGTTCAATTTCATTTCTGGCAAGAATAACTCTGCTGACTTGTCACCAGATGCATTTCATATATCCAGATGCAAAAATCTTGTTTTTTTCTCTGGACATAACTGCCTTGTAAATGAGGTCCCTGATTTGTCAATTGTTATTCCAGCATTTGAATCTGCAGCAGAGACTCGATCTAATCAGTTTTCTGTAAATGTTGCTTTATATTCTGAATACCTACTGGATATTTGTAAATTTTCAAATTTCAGGAAACTTGTCCTTTTATACCGTAGAGTGTTCGTTATTTTTCAGAAGTGGAAAGTAAAGGCTAGAATCCGAAGTAATCCAATAAATGCCAACGCTAATTATTTTTCATTAGCACTACGCCATTTGATATCCGCAGAACAACAGAAACCTTTTCCAGATGTGTTTTTTGTTTTCAGAAAGGTTTAACTTCTTTGAAGGAGATTCCTTCTATTATAACTAAACTTAATTTATTTTTAGATGAACAGGGTATATTGAGAGTAAAAAGTAAGTTTAAGAAGTGGAACTATAGTATAGATGAAAGGTTTCCTTTGCTGCTGCCTGGAGATAGTCATTTAACCAAACTCATTATATGGGGTGCTCATATAAAATTGTTACATTCAGGATGTTATTCTGTTCTGACTGAATTGAGGCGAAATTGTTATATTCCTTAACATTTTTCAATTGTCAGGAAAGTTATTAAACGATGTGTTCATTGTCGGAGATTCAATAACAGAACAGTGAAACTTAATGAGAATGATTATAGAGATTTAGACCCACCTACCATTCCCTTCGCTAATTTTTTTATTGATTATTTAGGGAATTATTCTGTTAAGAATGAAGGAATTTCACAGAAGATTTGGTTTTTATGTATATCGTGCACTTGGTCAAGAGCCATTAATCTTAAAATTTGCAGGAGTTTAAATGTATCTGATTTTCTTAGAGCCTTTCAACTACAGTGTTTTGAGCATTGAGTATCAGTGACTTAGGGACACAATTGGTGGTAGGAGCAAACGCTATAAGTTCTTTGATTAATGACCCACAGCTGAAATTGTATTTTGAAGAGAATAATGTGAAACACCACTCTTTCAAACAATATTTCAAAGGTTGCAGTCAATTAGGGTCTTTAGTAGAGGTCTGCGTTAAGATGACCAAATGGCTAATTTTTGGAGCTATTAAGAATAATGTACTTTCATATTGTGATTTTGAATTTCTTGTCTGTAACGTTGTGTATCCTGTCAATGGGCGACCCAAAGCATTCAAAGAGGTTGTCCGAGACAACGATGTTAATGATGTGCCAGAACCTATAACACCTGAAAAGCTTATCAGGGGATATAAGTTGTCTTCGTTGAATTTGATTCCTGAGCTTCAACGCTCTCAAGTTGATGATCCAGATTTTAATCCAAATCATTCTTGTGCTTCTAATATTCAGAAAAATTATCCAAAATTGTACAATGTTAGTAATTATTTGGTGGAAGCATACCATAATGAGTTTTTAGGTACTTTAATACACCAAGCTGTGGATAAACAGGGAAGATATCACCCTGTTGCTCATGAAGTAATTAAAGTAGGAGATATTGTATTGATCAAAGAAGAATATACCAAGCGAAGTAATTATCTGTTGGGTATAGTTTTAGAAGAATTTATAATGACTTGGGTGAGATTACTCATGCAGTTGTAAAGAAGGGAAAAACCTGCCAAGTTACGAGGTTGCATATATCCAATTTGATACCAATTCTTGAAAATTGTACCCATATTGAACATCCACCTACTATTAATGATAACTCCATCAATATGCCTTCTAGTCGCAAAAGAAGAGCTGCGGCAGTAAGCAAAAAGAAGAGAAGACAAATGCTTAATTAATTTTACTTATTTGTATATAATCTTAATAATAAGTTTTTTACGAATTTCACTTGATTTGAGTTTTTAGGTGTAAATGTTTGTCATTAAACATTTTCATCTCCCGCCCTGGACTATGCTGAAATATAAATTTGCATTATAAGTATTTAAATACTTTTGACTATTTTCTATTTAAATTTTTACTTTGACTATTCTTATGGCAACAGGAAGGCCTTCTAATCTTCAAATTTGTTAATTTCATTGAAAATGCTTGGTACTCGAAAGTGTCCCTCCTGCGGCTGTTAAGGGCTGTTGTGCCGTTTCACTAACTCCTCTTTTTCTGGTCTCACAAATCTTACATCGTCGAAGAACGACAGAGGAGGGCAGACTCAGAACCTTACCATTAGAAAGTCAATACACAAGGTACCTTCAGCTTAAACTAAAAAAAGGTTACATTGTGGTTTTTATCCAAGAACCTATAGCATGCATTGGTAATTTACGACACCCGAATCCCAGGCATTACTCGTCCTAATGGAATTTAAGACCTATTTCTGCCTCTGCCATCTCCATAGTCTTCCTGTCTGGATGGATACGGTGAGTATTAAGCATATAATAGGGTAATATGTTAGAGGTAACTATGTTCAATCTCTAAGGCCTTTGTGTTGCTTCTTATGAATTATCCTTCCTCCCTGCCATAATTTTAGAATTTATATTAAATCTTTCAAGTTATAATTGTTTGAAAGTATTTTTCTGGTCTTTATTACAGTTATGGCCGTTGCCCTTTCTTGTGGCAAACATTATGATTATTTGAGTATTAGTAAGGACTTTATTGGGTAATATTTCCGTTGCTTGGTTATAAATGTGACATAAATTCAAATTTTACCATTTCGCTATTTGAAGGCCAAAATACATCTTTCAGGATATGTTTATCCAGATCGGATATATGTTTATACGAGGTTTAGTGGTATTGAATTTCTGCAATTAGCCCCAGTTTACTCACAGTAGGTATTAATAATATTCCATATTTTTCTTAAATTGAATAATTACATTTATATCTTACAATGGTATATTCTCTTTTGGAATTAAATTTAATACCTTCTGTTGTAGTCAATTATTACAGTCATAGTACAACTAAATATTTTTTCATATATCGGTTTACTCACATCAGTTTACTCACAGCAGGCGAGGAAGTAAAGCTGATCATAACCAGGAATTACCCCAGGAATTGAAACCCTCAAATCATCTCTCATACTAACTTGAAGAACTATTGTTTATCCAGTTTATATATTGATTCATTTATAATTATATTTCAAGTTTTTCGTGTAAATTCAAATGTTGTTTGTATGAAATGTATAATTTCTTATTCCTGATAGCAAGCCAAGTGCTTCATAAATTTGTTTTCAGCTTAGGAAGAGAGATGCTGTGGTTCACTGGCTGATTGAGCATCAAACGGTTGAGTGAAAGTGTGCGCCAGAAGCATATTGTCTGTACGAATGAGGAAGTGAGTACCTCCTAAGAAGTGGTGAAAGTAGTGTACAGACAAATGTACTGGGAGCAATTCGCTGTCGAAAGTAGTGTCCTGATATTTTCTTTCAACATTTTTCTACTGTAGAATGTCAGTAGGTTGGGAAATATGTTGACCCCTGCTTGATTACTACACCAATAGCGACCTCACTGGATTCAGTGTAGAAAAGGATAGTGATATGTGGCACTGGAAATATGAGGCCAGAAGTGGTTGATAGAATATTCCTTGCACTGCAGAAGGCAGCTTTTTAAAAGGAACCCCACTTCAGTTCTTTTGGCTTGCCCTTCAGGAGGCATAGAGGGCTGTTAGAATGGCTGCGATTACTGGAAGAATTGGTGATAAGCATTGATCATTCTCAAGAATTCTTTGCATTCTTTGACTCTCTAGAGTGTGGGGGGGGGGGGGGGAAAGTTATTAGAAAGGTGTGGACTCCTGCAGGTATGATACACTGCACAAAGAACAATACTTTGTTTGTACCAAACATGCACTTGTCTCAAAGAACTACAAAGAAATTCAGTTGTAGGCTACAGAGAACAATGCGTAAAGGATAGGCGTGTTCCTCTTTAAAGGCAGAGAACAAACATATGTCATAACCAACATACACAGAAGAAGAGGTACTATAAAATGAAATTTATGAGCCATTGAAAAGTACCCCCATACATTGCTAAGGCCAAAAAAAAGCCGTATTTGAAGGTGTATTTACAAAAGGGGGAAGTGATGGCAGTTTTGGGATGTGTTCTATGTTTATTGGCCCCTGATAGAACCTCCCTCAAGAGGTCGAGCATGGAGAAAATTCTGCGTTCTGCAAGTAAAGTGTAACATCGGCGATGTTTAGGAGGGCTTTGTGATCTGGTTCTGTCAGGAGGTTCAGATGCCTGTAATTCACACAATGGTACAGATAGCTATCTTTCTCAGGACAATGTGCAAGATCAATAACCATAGGCTTGAGGCCTTTAAGCAAAGTCCATTTCTTCTATTTTGGCGAACGTTTGTTTAGCAATTACCAAAGAATTCAGCGTCAGATACATGAATCCGGTGAACACTGGGAGCCCCGTCGTCTTGATATGGTAATAGGTAATATGTATAGCGGGATTCGTTGACGTTTGGCGATGTTCTGGACAGTAGACTTCCGTGTATAATGTGAGTGCATGGGGGTAAACCTCCGTGGGTGCGCTGATTTTGAGCAAGTAGTTGGAGGTAGCATGTTGAAGAGAAGTCGATGAGAAGGAGTCTGTGTCGACTAATTATCGACACCTCATATCAACCAGGAAGTAGAAGAGTTCGAGGAAATATGTTTCAAGTAGCGACAATGTTAGGTCGGCAATATTAAGTCGGCAACAAGGAATTTTCCTTGGTATTTGACCCTGCCAAATGATAGTGTTAATGTCTCGCACCTGCTGGCAGAGATCGCAGAACCATTGACCACTACCAGGTGGATATCAGGAGGCTTAGAATGACCATGTTGTGTTCTTAATAGTGACTTTCGTAGAACAGAATGGCAAGCACTTGTCTACCAAAAGACGTACTCCCATACCTGAATCATCTAAAAACAAAAACAAAAGATTATTGACATGGGTGGCCACTACCACAAGTGATACCCTACTTACACTTTTTTTTTGGCCACTGATAACTGTTCACACATTTCTTAGCAGTAACATGACTACAAGCGATGAAAGACAATAAATGGCTGTAGAGGTCATTGGTCAGGGCTTAGGATTAAGCTTGACCCATATCTAGGCAGACCACGGGATCTTGCGCTGGCCGGCCTTAATTAGGACGAGAGTGAGGGTGGCATATGCGGGTGGTGGGTGGCTCTCTTGCCTCTCCGGCACGTCACGGGGTGGACGTCTGTATCCTACTGCATTCACGCCCACTCCAGTCAATATTAAATAGTTTTCCCCTTTGTCAGGAATTTAGGCGTGGATGGAGGTCTTGAAGGTGGTGAAGTAGTTGTCCATATGTTAGTTAACTTTGGTCATCAGGTCATTCATATGCTAATTATCGACATGGGGGATGACAGCGCATGTAGCTTCTGATAAGCATCATACCTAAAGGACAAAAATTAAGTTTATCTCACGAAGGAGAGCCATTTGTGAAATGTAAGTGAGTAATGATGGTAATTTTATGGGACAGTGTCTTCAGGGATCGCATTAAGAATGTAGTCTGCTTTGGCACTTGAGCGAGTCATGCCCTTCATGTGAAACCAAACTTTGGTGGGCTGAAACCAGGTGAATGTCTCTACTGGGGAAGACTGGTAGTTAAACGGATGGGGCGAGCATAGTAGAGTTAAAGTCAGAGGGTGGTATCGTTAACACTAATGAAGAGATGGTGGGAGGCAGTCGGTCCTCTGGCAGTCACCAATGTGTGATTGGATTGGACCATTAGGTTTTAACCGAGAGGCTAGATGAAAGCAACTAACTTTATTTCAATTGATAACGAATTTATACATAAGAAGGCCTGAGCATGAATATCAGATAAGGTAATCCATGTCATGGCAAACATTATCATGTTCGATTATGTATGTATCTGTGTATTTATGTGTGAATGTAACATAAATGGATGGAAATCAATGCAAAGCTCCATAAAACTGAGCAATACACGTCTAAAAGTTACAGTGGGATCTCTCAAAAATCATAATTATTTGCTAGCAGTCAGAATTCACACCCTTTGAAATTTTTTCCTCAATTATAGTGTTAAAACATTTGTAAATCTACTTGCAAATAAAAAAAAAATAAAGTATAGGAAAAAATATATGATCATTGAACTGTTTGTACGTTACACGTTTCATACACCATACACTGTAACAATTTTCATTTTATAAGTTATCACTCGTTCCTCCCTACACTGTTAGTAGCCCACCATGTATTTTCAGGCTAGCAGAGGCCTATTAATATTTATTTTTTTTCTTCTACATTCTTGCTTACAAGTTGCTTTATAAGAACTTGATGATTGTTTAATGAAGTTTAGATGCATTCCCGTCGCCTCTCTTTTATCACCTAACGGCTGGCTAGCACATCTTTGTCTGAAGGATATATGACAAAAAGTCAAATCTTACTATGATCATATCGATACATAGCTTGTATCAGGGATCAAAAGACAGTCACAGATAAAATGCCTATTTGAATGATAGGAAAATGCTATAATATTTTCATTTCTAAAGGTTTCCTTCTGTATAAAAATGATGAATTATCCCAAAAGTTTCATGGTTATCTGTCTCTCTCTCTCTCTCTCTCTCTCTCTCTCTCTCTCTCTCTCTCTCTCTCTCTCTCTCTCTCTCTCTCTCTCTATCTCTCTATTTGTAATGTTGATGATCGTTCTAAGTTTCCTCATTAGATCTTTCTTTAGGGACCATCTCTGGTGTCATTAACTCCACGAAACTTGGAGTTTTCCTTCTGGACACGTTTTTACCACCTTTTGGCAAAACGTTTCTTTCTCTTTACTGTTTTACCTCTGTTAGCAATTGGCTTACTTCTTCCATAGTGATTTTCTACTTTATAATTCTTGGGTAGAATTACAATGGCATCTTAAGCAAATGTTTCATAGATTACTGTTTATGAAAGTATTTGTTTTGTAATTCATTCCATTCGCGCTTACTGTGACTAAATCATTTGTAATGCTTCATCCCTTTAATTAAATTTTCCCCACTCTCTCTCTCTCTCTCTCTCTCTCTCTCTCTCTCTCTCTCTCTAGAAATTTGTACAGACTAGCAACAATGATATTCTCAATCTTATATCACAATTCTTCCTTAAGTTGATCTGCTGTTTTGTCTAACGTCTTCTTTATTTTAAGCTAATGACATACTACAAGCAGCAAACCGTTGCCGCGAAAGTTTGAACCTGACATACTATAGCGGCAAACCGACCCTTGTCCCAGATGGCAGGCTGATGCTCTACCATAGAAATAATCACTTCCGCAGACATATTCAAAAAGGTTCACTTTTGATATCTGTATATTATTAGGAATTCCTGAGAAACAGGAGTGTGAGTGAGAAAAGAAGTGCACCTGACGACTGTTTTCAAGCTACTGCAGATCAAAGTCATAACAAGCAGGGTTGTCTACTTTGGGTTGATCGCGAGCTTAGGGAATTATATTAAAAAACAGTTAAACACAGTTTTGCTTTTAGCAATAAATTTTTCAATAGATAGTACTGTGTAATTATATAATAATAGTATTATCTTGTTAGTTTAAAACCACTTCTACCAATATAGGTGAAATTGGCATTAATAATGAAGCAATGAAAATATAAGGAAATAATAGAAGTAATACATGGAGATTTTCAACATACTTACATTAGTAGAAAACAAATTTATAGCGAAGCGAAAAATCTATTTTTGGGTGAGGTAGCCATGTCATCCTGATGGAAGTTCCTAAAAAGTAGCTTCCTAGGGTATATTTGACTACAGTGATATTCCTAGAGAATTTTACCTTCAGGTATCCAGAATTCTAACTCCTAGAGCGAATATCCCTAAATAAATCTAACAGGGATATCGCATAATATCAGAGGACGTATTCTTGACACGTCACATAGCTATTTTCACCCCGAACAGTATTAACGCTTCGAGGGGTTACAGTGACAAGAATCTGAAACGAGAATGAAAAGAGAGCCGCTCATAAGGAATCTCTCCTATTCCGTTTCCAGGGCGTATCTGATGAAGGCGGTAGCGCCCTCTTTATTCCTTGTAGCGATATATGAGGTGCTACAGATACTGTATTATAGGGAGGGGTCAATAAGCCCTTTTACAATGAAAGGGAGGGCGGGTCCATCAGGACGACATGGCTACCTCACCCAAAAATAGATTTTTCGCTTCGCTCAAAATCCGTTTTTTGGGCTCAGGCCATGTCGTCCTGATGAAAGTTTACCGGAGCATTACTCAACCTATGCCGTACTCTCAAGAAAGTATTTTCCTGGTCCGTCTAGACCTAGACACCTGTGATTTTACCGTTATACTTCATTTCATCTAAGCATGAACTATGTTAGTGCTTCCTGCCCCCTACAGGGAAGAGTCATACTAGACTATGGAAAAAGTCTCGAGGAGTACATATTAACTATGGATGACAAAATGTATAGTGGTCTCGCCCTATACATTATAAAGCAAAGATTGTATAAGAGTCACCAATGTCAGTATGAATTCCTGACATATCCCCCAGTGTGTCTACTATTATTAAACTATCGGATAACAGTTTTATCCGTATAGGAAAAAATTTTACATCTCTACCACCATCCCCTTAGGGTACAACGTCAACCCTTCCTAAGGAAGGGTTAAAGCGAGTGGATTTTTGCTTGAATCAGGGAGCAATCTCAAAAGATATACCATGATAAAAATATCCATATTTTAATCTTAATGCTCAGTACATTTCTAATAAAATGAGTGTGGGTGAACAAGACGCAGGGTTTACTATGAACTAGTTTATTAAAATTTAATAAACATACATATCAGATCAACCTTTATAAAATTTATAAAATGTGGACGATATCCGTTAAAGCATAAAGAAAACGGTCAACAAAAAATATTGTTTCGTCTACAGGAAACAGATTTGCCACTTCAATCGAATTATTAATAATAATGATACAGTCTGTATACTGTTTATTTACACTAGCATAACAAACGCTTGGCACAAGTGTCCGTATTATGATATAGTTCCCCAAAGTCACTAGAACAGTTCGTAAGGACACGTTAGTGGCTTATTGCTCAGTGTGTAGTAACAGACTGTGACTACACACCCACCCTCTTAATTAATTGTCCCAAATTAATTACACTGTTCCTCGCAGATTTAAACAGAAGGTTAAAGAATTCTACCTGCTGCTACCACAGACCTCTTGTGTTGCTCCACTTGCTTCGCATAGTGCATAAAGAACACCTTGGATGACTACCAGCCGGTGTACGAACAAAGATGTTCAAAGTTCATATAATCAAAGAAATTTTATGGAAGAGGAAACTTCACTTGGATCATGACTTGCGGGTGTACTGTCTGGATACGTTCTGCGAATAACACAGGTGATTTTCGCCCTTTGAACCCGAGGTTTCTCCTCTGAACAGCTGTCCTCACATAAAGTCTGAAGTTCTATGAAGATAGACCTTTAGGCACTCCACTGGACATAGAGATGCATCTTCCTTCAGAGGGCAAATTCTCTAGGGACCCCATCTGTTGGTGCTGTTGGTGGGTAGCTTGTTCTTGGTAAGAAACGTTGGGTCTGGAAATAGATTCAGTTCTCCCTCCAAGAACTGGACGTGGCCTTCCTCTCCAGAGAGAGCCAGTATTTCACTAACTCTGGCCCCCAAAGCGAGTACAAGCAGAAATATGACTTTTAATTCAAAACCTTCTTAGCGCATTCCTCGTTGTTTATTATTTATGCACAATGAAGAATCTTATCTAATGACCATGCAAAGGGTCTTTGGATGCGCTGAAGGGCTAGGCCTAGCATGGGCCTTCGTAATTCATTAAGAACGTCGTTAGAAAGGTCGACCTGTAAGGCATATAGTATATGTCTTGTCAAGGCAGGCTTGAACAATAGTATTGTGTTGGCTGTTAAACCTTGCTCATGAAGGTGAATGAAGAATGATAAATAGGAATCTGTTGAGATTTCTTTTGGTTTCTTTGCCTTGACAAAGGATATCCGCTTCTTCCCTGAAGCCTCATAATGTCTTCTGGTTTCCTCCAAAAGTCTAAACTGACTTTTGACACCGAATCTTTTTCTCATCGCTAAGGAGAGAAAATCATGAGATGTAGGTTCCGGGTTTTCTGTGATGAAGCAAAGAGTCAACTTTTGCATTTGTTGAGACAGGGATGGTTCCGGTAGCGGTATGAATTTTAGTCGTAGTTCCAATGCCAGAGGGAACCACATGCTATTTGGCCACTTGTGGGCCACTATTGCCGCTTTCCCTTTGAAGGATCTCAGTTTGTCGAGGACCTTCAAAAGGAGGTTGTGCGGAGGGAACAGATAAATACTGGACCATCTGTTCCAGTCTAGGGACATAGCGTCCACTTCCTCTGCTAGCGGATCCTCGTATGGGGACACATAACAATCTATTTTCTTGTTGTCTTTCCTCGCAAAGAGGTCTATCTGCAACTCCGGGACTTGACTCGAGATGAAGGAGAACGATCCTGCGTCAAGTGACCATTCTGACTCTATTGGTGTAAACCTGGATAGAGCGTCCGCTGTCACATTGTGGACCCCTTGAACGTGAACTGCTGACAGGTGCCATTTCTTCCTTTCCGCCAAACGGAATATGGCCAACATCACTTGGTTGATTTGAGGTGACCTCGACCCTTGTCAATTCAGGCATCTCACTATCACCTCGCTGTCTAGAACCAGTCTTATGTGGGTTGAGTGGCGATAAGATACGTTCTTTAGTGTCAGAAGTACTGCCATGGCTTCTAGAAAGTTGATGTGAGATGACGTGAAAAGATTGGACCAAGCTCCTTGGACTCTCTTCTGATGAGAGTGACCTCCCAAGCCTTCCACTGAAGCGTCTGTGTGAATAGTCACTGACGGGGGAGGAGGTTGAAAAAGTATTGATTTTTTCAGTTGCTTGGCATTGGACCACGGCTTGAGAAGCGTTCGCAGTCGAGTCGGTAGTGGTCTCATTAGATCTCTTCGCGCGTTTGATGCATATTTTCTCCAGACTCCTGTTGCATCCTTTAGCTGTGCTCTTAGCACTGGATCTCTTATCGAAGTAAACTGTAGAGAGCCCAGCACTCTCTCCTGTTCGCGTCTTGATATCCGTTTTGATTTCAATAGTCTCTTGACAGATCCTGCTATTTCTTTCCTCTTCTTCCCAGGAATGGAAAGTCGAGGTGACTCCAAATTCCAGTGGATTCCCAACCACTGAAATTATTGAACTGGAGAAAGTCGAGACTTTTTTATGTTAATCTTGAATCCCAGATGTTCCAGGAACTGGATCACTATCTTAGAAGCTTGCATGCATTCTTTCCTGGATGCTGCCCACACCAGCCAGTCGTCCAAGTAGGCTAATACTTGGACCCCCTTTAGGCGTAATTGATGGACGGCTGCGTTCGCAAGCTTCGGGAAAATCCTTGGGGCTATGTTTAGCCCGAAAGGCATGGCTCTGAAGGCGTAAAGTTTTCTATGTAACTTGAAGCCTAGGTAGGAGGAGAAGTGACGATTAATTGGAACGTGCCAATAAGCATCAGACAAGTCTATAGAGATGGTAAATGCCCTTTTGGGCAGCAGGGTCCTAATGTTTTGAAGCGTGGGCATTCTGAACTTGTAGTTCACTATGAACTTGCAGAGTGGCGACAAGTCTAGAATGACTCTGAATTTTTCTGAGTCCTATTTTGGAACACAAAACAGCCTTCCTTGGAATTTGATGGACTTAACTTTCCGGATTACTCTTTTGTCTAAGAGCTCTCGGACATATTCTTCCAGAACGGGAGTTGAGTGTTTGGAGAATTGAGGAAAATTAGGTGGAGGACTGCTCCAGCTCCAACCTAGTCCATTCTTTATTAGGCTGTGGGCCCAGGGATGGACTTAACTTTCCGGATTACTCTTTTGTCTAAGAGCTCTCGGACATATTCTTCCAGAACCGGAGTTGAGTGTTTGGAGAATTGAGGAAAATTAGGTGGAGGACTGCTCCAGCTCCAACCTAGTCCATTCTTTATTAGGATGTGGGCCTAGGGATCGAAGGTCCAGCGATCCCTAAATAGTTGTAGTCTCCCTCCTACTGGAAGCATCTCACTTCTGCAGTTGTGAACCTGAGGCCTTGCCTCCTTGACCGTGTCCTCCCCTGGATCCCCTTCCCCTTGAAGGGCGTGTAGAAGAACCTCTGGCTGTTCCTCTAGCTTTCGAACGATAGGAAGAAGTCTGCCTTTCGAAAGCTGGGTTAAAAACTGGTGACTGTGTCGCCACTTGTTGAGGTACCAGCTGGTACATGGTTGGAGGTTGTGCCACTATCTGAGGCACCGCGGTCACAGGAAGTTGTTGTTGTTGCTGTCGGTAGTGTTTAGCCTGCCGAGAGGATGGCCTAGGCCTTTTTGTCTTCTTCTTGGGTTGGGGACCCTCATGTGGAGAAGACTTTCTCTTAAAATCTAAGCCCCACTTTTTGAGAAGGTTCCAATTCTTCGTGGCAGCCTTGTCTACTACCTCTTTAACCACTTCGTTGGGAAAGAGGTCCTTATCCCAGATACGAGAGGAGATCAGTTTCCTCGGTTCGGGCCTCACGGCAGCCGAGGCGAACAGGAACTCTCTACAGGCTCTCCTAGCTTTAATAAAGCAATAGAGATCCTTCGTAACTGTGGCCAGATTGGTTTTGGCCACTACCATGAACATATCCTGGTTCTTGTGGTCACTTGCCATCGTTTCTAATGACGTTCAGCAATATCAGCCTCCAGCTTCCCGACTGAGAAGGTAAGGTGGACGTCCTTCCAGTCTTCTTGTTCCAAGGGCAAGGTCAGAGATAACGACTTGCACTCCTCCAAGGAGGGCCATGGTTTCCCTGCCTCCACCACCTTTATGGCTGCCTTATATCCCTTTTCCATGAAGGGAAAGGCTCTGGTTGGAGAGGCCACAAAGAAGGGAAGCTTCTTACTCAAGGCTGGCACCTTTGAGTTTGTGAGGCCCCTCTCTTTCATCGAGCTCGCTAGTAACGCCTGTGCTTTACTATGGTCAAGAACTATGACCTCCTTCGGCTCCGTCTCCTCCTCTGAGGCTGGCTCCTTCCTAAGACGGACATAGCAGTCCGGGTAAGAATCTTTGTTGGGCCAAAATTCCACCTCTTCCAGAGGGAATTGATCCCAACTTTTCTAATATAACGATCTTCCCGGTTGTCATTGGCATGTGTTCGGCATACCTCCAAGGAATGGTATCCGAGCACAAAGGAAGATCCTTCACGTTGAGTCGCTTTTGGGGCCCACGTGATGCTGCAAGTCTACTTATCTCCAGTTTCATTGCAGCTTCCTTCTCATCATTCTTCTTTTGAATTTGTTGAATCATCTCAACAATAGAAGAAAGAGACCTTCCCAGTTCGTCTGGGATAGCAGACGATGTAGAGGGAACAGGTTCTGGGTCCGGAACTGTTGTAACCGACACCTCGTCGATTTCTTCCTCTTCTACTTCAGGAGCCTGGGACAGCTCCTCCTCCTGAGATTCTCCTAGAAGGTCCTTGTCTGTAGAATCCGACACCTCCGACATCTTATTGTCCAATTGGATGTCTTGAAGGGTGGCCGAGACTTCTGAATCTACCAGATTCTGGGCAGTTGGTATCTCCACCTGAGGCTGAGGAATGACTGCATCAGCCGATGCTTTACGGGAAAGGTAGGCCCTCATCTTCTCACTTGGAAGGTAGGGGCCTGAGGTGTTTTTCTGAAAACATCTCACCCAGGTTCGTAACTTTTCCAGGGCAGCATCCCGTGACTCCGTCGACTTGGGGGTGTCAAATGCCTCGGTAATCAGGTTAGAATATACTGTAAAAACCTGAGGGTCCCAATACCGGAGATCCCCTCTGGAGGCTGCGCATGCTGCATGCCTCCCGCAGAACTGATGTCCACAGAAGTTCTTGCTGCGGATATTGAAGAACAAACTCCCGCACTTCGGATGGTCCTCCTATAAAGAGAAGAAAAATTCATGAGTATCAAGTGAAGGTTTTTCACTTATATTAGAACATGTAGCTTACACAGTAAAGCTAAAAAGGAAAGAAGGAAAGACACATACTTGTATTTACTGTCCAGCCAATTGCTGTAACCTCCCAAGATATTAAAACTAAGGTTAATTCTATTCTAGAATACCTTATGTAATTTCCTAAACGGAAATTTAAGGTGTAGCTCACGCCTTGAAATAAAGTTTTAATATACGGGATAGAATGAATACAGAATGAACTCACTTTCTATATATAGTACGGTCTCAACAAAAGGCTGTATAAGACAACATTAAGTATGTTGGAAGAACTTTAGTGTTACAACAAACTCTGTACTGTAGTTTTATTAATGCAGTGTGTACTACACCACAAATATAGTAACTACTGTGCATCGCATGCTGCTGTGCCGGCCGGCATTTACCCCTGTATAGTTCAAAGATATAATACCTTTAACTAATAGGCGGCAGGTCACTGGTTCGCAAATGTGTGCCGGCCGGCAACTGAAAACACTAACACCCGGCTGCCGGCCGCTAATAGTAGTGGCCAGCAGATTTCGGGATGTGTTCCCACTGCCTGTAAGCAAAGGTTGCAATACCCATGTCTTCCGGCAGTGACTAAGAGCCAGAGAACCTCCACCTGCCCGACTGCTGGCCGTTAAGCAGGCCGCTTGGCTAGGGGTACAAGACACTAGTAAGATAAACAGTATGGCTGTAAGGTTATAAGGTGGCATTGCCATATGACCTCCCATCCAGAAAGAGTGAACATATGGAAGGGGAGAATGTAGCATTCAGGCTTCCAATAAATCCATAGCCTGCCGGACTCTACCGGCAGACATGGAAGGGAGACCAAGGGAGGTCTGGGGTTCACTCTGCAAAAGAAAATAGGGTCTTTGCCGGCCGGCACGTAATTGCCAGCCGGCAGAGAGCTGAGCCGGTCCTCCATCCTAACCTACACTAGGTACGGAACTAGGACTGCGGCCAAGAGATGGAATGGCTAGGCCATCACTAAGAAAGAGAGGGGGGAAGGGACAAGGGTCCTATAAACTTCGTTCTAGCAAGAGACACACCCAGCAGTTAGGAAAGCTCATCCTAACCTAGGGTTGTCTATTGGGGAGGAAGACTGGCAATACTTGCTATCCTCCTCCATACCAGAACAAAGTTAGGAGAAAACTCATTCTCCAGCCCGAAAATAACAACACAGGACAGTCTGCTAGACCACTAGAGAAAGGAAACATCTCGTACAGAATCCTTCAGACATGGACTAGGGAAGCAAAGCTTCCTGTGTGTGCACCTAACCTAGCAAAGTAAACTCGTTCTCTATGCAAGGAAGACGCAGACCACAGACTAGAAACTTTGATGTTCTGCCCCAACCCAAAAAACCAGCCACTATGGTTATTAGGTCAGGACAGACATATCCTAGTATAGTTATACCAGAATATTATTCAGATAGAACCACTAGGATTAAGACTAAGGCTTACTCAGAGGGAGAGAGGGATTGAACTTAGTCTCCGGAGGAGAAAAGAACAATCGGGGATGTGCGAAGGTATAATACAGTACCAAAGGCTTCTAGCCTAGGTGTGGTGAGAATCGATTACTTAAATCACCGAAACTCTCTCGTATACAATCTTGGAAAAGAAAATTCAACAATATCTCACATGTATAAAATATTTGCCTATAGCTTCAATAAAATAACACTTGGAAAAACATATATCATGCATGAAAGTACTAGGGCCAGACGCCTAGGCTACTAAGCCTCGCGAAGGGCAAGATCGGTTACCTAAATTGCCGAACTAAAAACTAACGGCATCATATAAGAATTCCTAGAGGAGCTAAATAGCTAGTTTTATTAAAGCATAAAAACTGGGAACGACGCTCTGGCTAACTAAATGACCCATATATAGCGAGCTACAGCATCCAGGATGCGTCTGGTAGGCAACAGCTCTTGTTTACGTTAATACCACTGTGATTTAATTCAACATGACAAGAGCTTACATTTATACAAGGTAAAGATGATACTCAACTTTCCAGAGGCAGAAGAGGCCGGAGAAGGCATCATAATGTTAAATTATATCCAAAATTACGAGAGAACACAAGGGAAAACACCGAGTAGTAGAGCTACACGAAAAGGAATAAAGAGGGCGCTACCGCCTTCATCAGATACGCACTGGAAACGGAATAGGAGAGATTCCTTATGAGCGGCTCTCTTTTCATTCTCGTTTCAAACTCTTGTCACTGTAACCCCTGGAAGCGTTAATACTGTTCGGGGTGAAGATAGCTATGTGACGTGTCAAGAATACGTCCTCTCATATTATGCGATATCCCTGTTAGATTTATTTAGGGATATTCGCTATAGGAGTTAGAATTCTGGATACCTTAAGGTAAAATTCTCTGGGAATATCACTGTAGTCAAATATACCCTAGGAAGCTACCTTTTAGGAACTTCCATCAGGACGACATGGCCTGAGCCCACCCCCCCCACAAAAAAAAAAAAAAAATATATATATATATATATATATATATATATATATATATATATATATATATATATGCATATATATATATATATATATATATATATATATATATATATATATATATATATATATATATATATATATATATATATATACCAGAAAAGATAAATGTATTCCAGCCGCCGCGAACGGCATAATATTTTAGTAGCCGTAGTTTAACATAAGTTGACTCTGAAAACCGCGACAGCGTGCGGTCGCGGCATTATTTTTCTTGCCAAAGTGAGCGACAGAAAAAAAAGAAACAGCAGCAACTGCGACTGTGTGCGGCGTCGGATTTTCTAGTATACCAGGTCCCATAGGATAACACATGTTGGCGGGATTTGTTTCATCGTTGCCATTTGCGACAACGGTTTGCCACTTGTAGTATGTCACTACACTCACTTTCCTTTTTACGTCTGCTTTTTCGGTCCCATAAAGCATGGGAACCCTACTCTCTAGAGGAGAGTGGGGTTCCACTGTAGTTTTACCTTGTTCGTTCCGAGTAATTGACGTTTCATATTGCGTATTGTTCATTTACTGTTAAATCTTCATTGTTGTATGACTATCGAAATAAGAAAATCTTCAGTTTCCTCTTGAATACCTTAAATTAATGTCTTCAATCATTTGGGTGTTTCGTGGGATCTTAATATATAGTCTCGGGGCCGCATATTTAAAGGGGCTGAATCTTAAAAGTAGACATATATCTAGGTTCTAATAGTTCGAAGCCATCCTTAACGATTCTCGTGGCGGTACGATTTGTTGGGTGCGCATTTTGTATAAATTTTCTCAAGTATTTTGGACGACTGTTTCTGATAACTTGGTGGGTTATTGTTACATATTTCAAATTAGATTCTCGCTTTTATTGGCAGCAAGTGTAAATCAATTAGTATAGGGGTGATCTTTTCTCTAGGTTGGACACCTTTTATCAGTCTTGCTCCTATATTTATTATGTTTTGTAATTTCTTAAGTTGCACTTGTGGTAAATTGTAATAGATCGAATTGTAATAGTCAATCCTGGTAATAAAACAGTTTATCACAAGTTACTTTACAGAATTTTCGTCCAGGTACATTTTTATAAACACAATATTTCTTAGATTATAACCAGCAGATTTCATTACATAATTTGCTTTGCTATTTAGAGACAGGTTACATTTAACAAATACACCTAGATATCAAACTTTACTGAATATCGGCACCGAGTCATTATTTATGATTATTTCAATATCACCCAAGTTTATCAGGCTGTTCCTCTTACCCACCACCATGAATTCAGTTTTGTTCTCATTTAAATTTAGTTGTTTAAATTTCATCCATTCTCTAACACTATTGAGGATTCGGTTTAGAGTTTCTGTAGTTTCCTCTATATCATTTCTGGAGAAATAAAATTGTATGTCATCCGCAAATAGTTTGAATTTCACACCCTGAGGTACCCCACTGTTTAAGGGTCTACATATGATGAATAAGAGTTTCCAATTTGTACACAGTATTTTTTACCAGCTAAGTAGTCTTTTAGTTATTCTAAAGCTTGATTTTCACCGTAGATAATTTAATAGCAGTTCATGCACAACTGTATGAAAAGCAGCGCTGAGATCGAGAAATATTAAAAGGCCACATTTATTTTCATCCATCATTTCCCGCATAACATTAACAACAGAGCAGAGTGCTGTCTCCGTAGAGCATAGTTTTCTGTAAGCAGATTGGTTGTCAGGCAAAGCTTCTACTACTTCTGAGTGACTAATTTTTTTTCAAGAATTACGTATTCAAGCACTTTTGAAACAAAAGATAGATTCAAAATAGGTCAATATGAGCTTAATTCCTCGTAGCCCAGTGCATTTTAAATAATCGGCAAATCAACCAAAATAAGCTTAAACAATATTATAATCTGTATGATAATAGAAGTATAAGCATCGTTATTATTATCATTATCCTCATCTCAATCATGATCGTCACCATCAAATATCAGTAACAATTACACCAGATTATCTAAATATATGTCTTCTTTTTATGTATTATTAAAAACATACTTATTATGAAAGCGTAAAACTTTAAAAGGAAGAATTTATTCAAGAAGACATTCCATGACCGAAATAATGCGTATATATCTGTTCAGATCTTCAATTTGAGAAAGTCATGTATATATGGTTATTTTCAGTGTCGAATATTTCTTTTACTACATTAATTAAATAGGTTGGATGTTTAAAACACCATGGCCTCGAGGGTGTCATTTTTAGGGTCAATCAAATCTAAGTTTAATTAGAAAAACAATATCGTCATAGAACAAACTATTTTTTTTTTGTGGGGTGGGGTAGGCAAATGCTTATCCAGATATTAAAAAATAAGTTTAGGTGTACATATAAATCAATTTCATTTATTGACGGAAAAATACATTATCCAGACTCCAAAGAGTTAAAGTTAATTGTAGGCTCGTCAAAGTCTACAGTTAACGTCTTTGTTCAGTGATATTGTAAACAGTTAATTTTCATACATTGGTAAATCAGAGTTTGGATATCTTAGCTCCAAAAGGATTTTAAAATGCAAGAAAATTTGATGTGGAAAGCGTGACCCCAATTACACGTGGAAATATTGAGATTTCGATTAGAAACTTGGTTCAGGTTTGAGCTAAGGTTTCAATAAAAAAAAAGGAATGACGTTAAAAGACATTTCCTCACTGCAAATGGGATTCCTGAAAGGAGCGTAAACTAACACGATCTCTCTCTCTCTCTCTCTCTCTCTCTCTCTCTCTCTCTCTCTCTCTCTCTCTCTCGCTCTCTCTCTCTCTCTCTCTCTCTCTGTCGTTGCAAGGAAGTTTATTGACCTCACTTTTTCATAAGGGAAAATAAGCAATTGAGTCCAGTAAGTTTTCGCCTTTCTTAGTTTCAGATAATTTTAAATTTGTGCAGCATTATTTTCTTTTTCAGCAGAGATGTTACGTTGTTAATAATTGTGTTTGTATATCTGTCAACTAAAGATAAATTATATACTTCACTGGTTTTCCTTGGTTATATATATATATATATATATATATATATATATATATATATATATGTATGTGTGTGTGTATATATACATATATATATATATATATATATATATATATATATATATATATATATATATATATATATATATATATATATATATATCAGAAAGTTTGCTACTCACTTTGTTTCTTGTGAGACCAACGTTCACTCATCCATCGTCCTCCTCTTTGAAGTTTCTGTCCGTGTTTGTGTAAATCCATATTTTTTCAAAGTCCTTAACTTATTTTGAGTCTTGGTCAGGATAGAATTTTTTTCCCTTCATCTTTTTTCCCCTCTGCAAACAATCTTTTAGAAATATGTTGAATTCTTATATTTTCTCTGCATTTGTATTCTAGAAAACAATATCTCTCACACCATAATTTCTAATTATAGTAAAAGCTACGTATTTCTTTAGATTCTTTTACCTTTTGTAAAATTTACTGGGAACAGATGCTTTCGTTATTTGATTTTAACAAGCCAAGTCTTAAGATAATATAGACCGGGAGCTCGCAGTTCTTTGGGTAGCTGAAAAGCGAACCAATTTTCTCAGTCATAGTGATGTTGTATGTACATCACTGTTTATGAAAACTGAAGTCTGCCAGGGATCTGGTGGTGGGTGTGGCCCTCAACGGCGTGAAATTGATATGGAAAAATTTACCTAGATCAGCTGGAAAGTGAACCACATGATAATGGTGTTGAAATCTCCCTTATACCTTCAGAAACTGGGAATAGGTATTGTCAGACTTTTTGTGTGGTGGCGGAACCCTGACAGACTTATGTAACTGCCACATCAAAATTGAACTAGATCGGCTGAAAAGCGAACCGAATGAAACTTGTTGTAAAATCATCAGTACCACCCCAGGTATAGTGAATGACCACTGACAGACAGTTTCTGTGGTGGGGTACCCCTGATAGACATGCCCAAATGGCCAGACCCCATAAGTGACCTAGATCAGCTGAAAAGCGAACCAAATGAAACTTCTTGTAAAATTATCAGTACCACTCCAGATATAGTGACTAACCACTGTCAGACAGTTTCTGTGGTGGGGTACCCCTGACAGACATGCCCAAATGACCAGACCCCATAAGTGACCTAGATCAGCTGAATAGCGAACCAAATGAAACTTCTTGTAAAATTATCAGTACCACCCCAGGTATAGTGATTGACAATCAATCTTTCAATGTCCTTTACAACATTAAATTTGTTTCAGGTTCAAAGTAACTGAAAAAATGGACCAAGACAAATCTCCTTCCCAGGTGGAAGATCTATTGGAAAGTTTCACAGAGGAGCTTTCTCAAACTGGAGATGATAATAAATGTACATCACCCAGAGTGAACGGGAAGGTAATGAAAATTTCAACTTCTAATTGTTTTAGTGGTGTTTTTAGATCCTTTTAGAACAAACATTTGTTATTGTATGAAGCACTTATGGTATTAAGAAGTTTGTTATTTGTGGATGTTTTTTTTTTTTTTTAGGGTAATGAAAATGGTGCGGTGGCCTCTATCTGTTTCATCTGCAAAATGTTAACTGAAGAGGATAAGCAGTTGAAGAGAATTGGAAGAACAGGACCCTCCTGGAAGAATGCAGCATTCATTCGTTCCATCATGATGAGTGACAAATATGAAGAAATCACAAGGAGGATTGTGAGCTCTGACGTTTGTGGTGAAATGTACCATCCTTCCTGCCACCGAAGATACACTGCTGTGAAGGGACCGAAAGATGATTTGGGTCCATCAAAGAGAGATACAATGTCAAGAAGTGTCTTGCCAAAGACTGAGACCCATGGCATTTTAAAGAGAGATTGTATCTTCTGTGGGAAGGTGATGAAAAAGAAACGGGGGAAAGAGGAACCACTTACATCAATTGCAACAAAATGTGGCTGGGATACACTATTGGAGCGGGCCCATAGATCCACAAATGACAATTTTAAAGGTTTGATCATGGGCAATATTGATCTTATTGCCAAAGATGGCATTTCATGCATGAGACAGAATTGGCAAAAACAAGTTGTGCAACACCTCATGATATCCATAAAAGGGCATTCAAATCACTCTGTGGTTTCATCACAGAACCAATTATCCAAATTGAAAAGTCTCTTATGGTGACATCATTGTTGAATAAGTACAAAGCTGAATACACAAGTAATGGAGGTGATCCCCAAGATGTTGACGCATACACAACACAAAATCTGATAAGGAAAGTTCAAGATAAATTTGGTGACCAAGTCTGAGTGAAGCTTGCTGACAATAGAAGGGGAAATTTCATCCATGCCACATCACTCACTGAAGAACAGGCACGAGTACATCTGCAAGACAACACAAAGGAACACGAGGAAAATGAAAAACTTGTAT
This sequence comes from Palaemon carinicauda, assembly GCF_036898095.1. NCBI lineage: Eukaryota > Metazoa > Arthropoda > Malacostraca > Decapoda > Palaemonidae > Palaemon > Palaemon carinicauda. Next base: position 130,240,196 of record NC_090741.1, on the reverse strand, counting down.
GGGCGGCCATCCATCTTCGTTCCCAGATCATTCAGTTGCCAAAATTCAAAGTGCTGGATGCAGCCAAATTTCAAAATTTTAAAGAAAGTTCACCGGATATACCAAAGCAACTGGAGCTGTTTTTTAGAAGCCTCTTAGGTAGCCTTACACCAAACTTACAAGGCCTCAAAATGGGGTAATTGACCAAAGGGCCACATCGATGGCATCTGATGCTGTGTTCAACGCTACACATGGTACAGTTAAGCCGTGGAAACACACTGCAATGGGACTGGGTGTAGCTTCACTGACAGGATCGAAGTTAACATTGCAGATTTTGAACCGTGCAAGTCATAGCATTAGTTACTGTGACGCTAAAGGTCTTGAAACTGAATTCCCTTATTCAGTTTCATCAGGTAGTCATGTTGCACCTGATGGCATTTATTTACTTGCAGATAGAGCAATAGCCTGGGTATGGGACAACAATGATGCAAATGATGAGACACTAGATGGAAAAGCAACACTTTATTCCACTCTTGGTCTCACGTATCAAAACACAGCTGAAGAAGACAAGGGGCAATTTAGTAACTCTTCCTTTAAGTTCCGTGATTGAAAGAATAGAAGAACATTTGTGGGATATGAGCAGGAAATTCCTCCACTTAGAAAATCCTTGAAGGCGGGCATCTTCACCAGTACGGCCGTAACAGTCACGAGTCAAGGCAGTGGTAGCACCTTATCTCTACAACTCCATCAAAGACCAGGGCTACAGCTGAAACCATTTGGTTTGTACTGGATTTTGCAACTGAAAAAAGTTGACAATTTTGTGAAGGACATGCTCCCACTGCAACGAATCTGCTATATGGACCCAATTCTAAAATCTCCTACAGATAATGCAGTTGTGAGAGAGACTATGATTCGTACTCTTAATGTTGCAAAGGAAACCAGACAAAGTTATGCAGTTGTGACGTATGATCTGGCTGTTGCCCTCAAAGTTTATTCCATCTAAGTTCTCGAGTCCCCTCTCTTTGACAAGTTACTGATGTTGTTAGGCAGTTTTCACATTGAGCTACCATTTTATGGTGCAATCGGAACTATGATCAACGAAAGTGGAATAGAATTTATCCTAAATGAAGCAGAAGTCTTGGCAGAGGGTTCGTTGATGGGCTTCATGAAGGGGAAGTTCTACAATCGTTGTATAAGAATTCATGAACTTCTGGCTAATGTAATGGAACAGATGCTGTATGACCGTTTCATGCAAGACCTTGCAGAGGAGGAGTATCAGGCATTTCAAGATGTGATGAGGACAATTCCATCAAATCAAGTTGAAGACCATCTCTCTGATCCAGTTTTTATGCAGCACCTTTTGCAATATGAAGAATTCTTCTATTCTGACATGGACGGAACCATTGGCCTAATGGCTCAGTTTTGGGGAACATATGTATTCCTGGTAAACAGGGTACACCGTGAGCTACAGCGCTGCGTTAAAACAAATGATGTAGATGGATACATAGATATTTTCCCAGTCATACTGGATGTCTTCTTCTCTTTAAATCGTCCAAATTACGCAAGATGGGGAACACTGTTTCTACACAAGCTGACATCTTCCCACCCTCAACTCAGAGAAATACTTCAAAAGGTGGCTTTTTCAATACGGCGAACAAAGAAGAACTACTCCAGGTCGGTGGTTAATCTCTAACTTGACCAGACAGATAAATCAGGATGCAGCGTCCAGTGTGAAAGGGATTGTAGCCTACAGAAATTCTGAAAATGCCAGACGAAGATGGTCCATGACCATGACCCAGAGAGACAGGGCAGTACTGGAGCTGAGAACTTATGCTGGACTTGAAGTGGGAGAGAGTGCCACAGCACAGTGCCGTTCATACAGAATAACAAAAGACAACAAGCAAATGCTGGCTCTAAGTGAGAAAATAGATGAATTCTGCAATCCCTTCAGTCCTGAAGCTCCAGACACAATGGTGAACCTTTCAACTGGGGTGGCAGCAACAAAAGAAACTGAGAAGTATCTCCTCGGAACATTGCAGAGGGGGCAGGTAGCAAGACAACAATTCCAAAGAGAGTGGCACAAGGACTCAGCAAGATTTCTGAAGTCAGTGAAATGGATAATGGTGAATAACTTTGCATCTGAAAACGAAAAGAAGAAAACAGGGACGACTACTGCTACAGAAACTGCAAAGAGGGTTGAAAGTCTGAGGGACTTTTTCATAAGAATCATCATTGTTTTGCCCGAAAATACCAACTTCGATATGTTTAAGGAAATGCACTTAAACTATTGTAACTGTTCGATGATAGGCACTTATTATCAGGATGGCGTTATTTACTTTGGTGTCTTTCAGAAAACATAATTTTAATTTTATTTATATTTACTTCTGCCATATTTTTTATGCATTACATTGTCAGGGATATAGATGTTCTATGGGAAACAGTTTTCACTTCAAAATTGGCCAGTGATGAATATACATGATAATTTTATATCTTCATTTCATTCTATTTCATCTGTTTCGCTTACGAGCTAATCTAGCTTAACCCCTTTTGGACTTGGATGTAGTGACCAGTGTTACAAAGCATCATTATATCTGGGTCCTGAAGGCATTAATTATGGGGTCTGGTCATTTGGGCATGTCTATCAGGGGTACCCCAACACAGAAACTGTCAGTGGTCAATCACTATACCTGGAGTGGTAATGATAATTTTACAACAAGTTTCATTTGGTTCGCTTTTCAGCTGATCTATGTCACTTATGGGGTCTGGTAATTTGGGCATGTCTGTCAGGGGTACCCCACCACAGAAACTGTCTGTCAGTGGTCATTCACTATACCTGGAGTGGTACTGATAATTTTACAACAAGTTTCATTTGGTTCACTTTTCAGCTGATCTAGGTCACTTATGGGGTCTGGTCATTTGGGCATGCCTGTCAGGGGTACCCCACCACAGAAACTGTCTGTCAGTGGTAATTCACTATACCTGGAGTGGTACTGATAATTTTTCAACAAGTTTCATTTGGTTCGCTTTTCAGCTGATCTAGTTCACTTTTGGGGTCTGGTCATTTGGCATGTCTGGCAGGGGTACCCCACCACAGAAACTGTCTGTCAGTGGTCATTCACTATACCTGGGGTGGTACTGATGATTTTACAACAAGTTTCATTTGGTTCGCTTTTCAGCTGATCTAGGTCACTTATGGGGTGTAGTCATTTGGGCATGTCTGTCAGGGGTACCCCACCACAGAAACTGTCTGTCAGTGGTCATTCACTATACCTGGGGTGGTAGTGATGATTTTACAAGTTTCATTTGGTTCGCTTTTCAGCTGATCTAGGTCACTTATGGGGTGTAGTCATTTGGGCATGTCTGTCAGGGGTACCCCACCACAGAAACTGTCTGTCAGTGGTCATTCACTATACCTGGGGTGGTACTGATGATTTTACAACAAGTTTCATTCGGTTCGCTTTTCAGCTTATCTAGGTCAATTTTGACGTGGCAGTTACGTAAGTCTGTCAGGGTCATGCCACCATACAAAAAGTCTGACAGTACCCATTCGCAGTTCCTGAAGGTATAAGGGACATTTCATCACCATTATCAAGTGGTTCACTTTCCAGCTGATCGAAGTCAATTTTTCAATATCACTTTCATGCCGCTGAGGGCCACACCCACCACCAGATCCCGGCAGACTTCAGTTTTCATAAACAGTCATGTACATACATCATCACTATGAATGAGAAAATTGGTTCGCTTTTCAGCTACCCAAACAACTGCGAGCTCTTGCTTTAATAACATTATAATATCATATGAATCATAATTAAAACCCATTTCGATGTCGTTAACGTATTTCCATTGTTAATTTTTATTGACGTGAACAATTCTAGGAACACTCCATTCCTTTATAAATTTCACATGAAATACTATGAACATCCTGGCAGTAGTTAAATTCAACTATTCCTATCAAGAAGGAAAACTCAAAGGTAATGACCGAAAAGACTATCATGGTGATTGGTGACGTTTAAAAAATGGAAATTGATATTGATGGCACCGTTACAGTCAGAAATCGTAGAATTCTCTGGAATTATTTCTAATTGCTCAAGTGTAGAGGCCAAACCTCTCCTGAAAGCCTTTCGTTATGAATGAAAAACTGTTAATGCATAGATAAATGTACGAAGTAAAAATCCCATTTGATTTTTCATGAAGAAACTATATATTCAATAATTTTTATTTTTACTAAAAAAAAAGACTTTTTTTTTCGATACCATTCTTTTTTTTTGGGGGGGGGGGAATTATTCATACATGAATAGAAAATTTATTCATAAAGCTATTTACTTGACTTCTTGGCCATTAGTTGTCACTCCTAAAAAGTAAAAAAAAAAAATTAAAACAAAATTCGTAGTTATTCTACGATCAGTTTTTAACCGATATTTTTGTCTCACCCCAAATAGTAGTAACCAAACAATAGTGTCGAGTTCTTAATTTCTCCTGACGATGTATCAAACGTCATATCGTTTTTATTATCTCCATATATCGTGATTACTGTGAAGCAAATCCATTAATACCTATTTGCGAAATGATAGCAGAAATATAGATTAATATTTATAGTATAGATATTATTTCATAATTATGCCATACCATTCCCGGTTGAACTGAATTTGGCTAAACAAGAAACTTTATGAAGAGAGACAAATACATCTCATTATTTCTATCTATCTATCTATCTATATATATATATATATATATATGTATATATATATATATATATATACATATATATATATATATATATATATGTATATATATATATATATACATATATATATATATATATATATATATGTCTTTTTTAAGTTATTACGCACGAACAGATATTTCACATCAAGAGAAGCGAAAATTTAGCGGTCAATCAGAAAAAAAAAGGAGTTTTGTGTTTTGAGTTTTGTCATAGGTTTCTTTTAGGAACAGTAATGGTCTGAACATTTGCTCTTCAATGTTCTTCATTTTCCGATATATTTTGTTAACAGAAATTAAAACTGTTGAACGAGATCGGTTTTTAATACGGAAAAAAAAAAATATTATTTAGTATTTCGTAATCCTTAATATTTTCAGCTTTCATATTTTTTTGTTTATATTTCAATAATATTGAGGAAATATTTCTCTTTGCCTTACCTGAATGAGCATTATTCTTTTCAAAAAAGATCGTTCCACATACATTTCGTGTATTACATAAAAATCAAAAGTTATATTTAATTTTTTACTTTTACTCACAATACCAAAAGAATGTTTGAGCCAGAACGATGACATTTAAAGAAGAATACTAAAAAAGTGCGTGAAGGAGAGAGAGAGAGAGAGAGAGAGAGAGAGAGAGAGAGAGAGACTTCGTCTCTAAGCATAATGAAGCTGGAGGTTAGGTAAAATAACTTAATCCTGATCTTATAAAAACCTGGAGGGAAGATCTATTTATCTCGTTTAAAACTCCCAAAGATTAACCCATTTCTATTACTCAACACGAGAAACAGTTTAGGAATTTTTGAGAAATTTCTTTGTTACCTCTTTTC
>NC_090741.1:130199668-130222168 GCF_036898095.1 Palaemon carinicauda | reverse complement strand
ATTCATTCCTATTTCTAGCACGCTCTCTTGCCTCTCTCACATCTATCCTCCTTTCACCCAGAGCTTTCTTCACTCCATCCATCCACCCAAACCTTGGCCTTCCTCTTGTACTTCTCCATCAACTCTTGCATTCATCACCTTCTTTAGCAGACAACCATTTTCCATTCTCTCAACATGGCCAAACCACCTCAACAAATTCATATTCACTCTAGCTGCTAACTCATTTCTTACACCCGTTCTCACTCTCACCACTTCGTTCCTAACCCTATCTACTCTAGATACACCAGCCATACTCCTTAGACACTTCATCTCAAACACATTCAGTTTCTGTCTCTCCGTCACTTCCATTCCCCACAACTCCGATCCATACATGACAGTTGGTACAATCACTTTCTCATATAGAACTCTTTTTACATTCATGCCCAACCCTCTATTTTTTACTACTCCCTTAACTGCCCCCAACACTTTGCAACCTTCATTCACTCTCTGACGTACATCTGTTTCCACTCCACCATTTGCTGCAACAAGAGACCCCAAGTACTTAAACTGATCCACTTCCTCAAGTAACTCTCCATTCAACATGACATTCAACCTTGCACCACCTTCCCTTCTCGTACATCTTATAACCTTACTCTTACCCACATTAACTCTCAACTTCCTTCTCTCACACACTCTTCCAAATTCTGTCACTAATCGGCCAAGCTTCTGTTCTGTGTCTGCAACCAGTACAGTATCATCCGCAAACAACAACGGATTTACCTCCCATTCATGGTCATTCTCGTCTACCAGTTTTAATCCTCGTCCAAGCACTCGAGCATTCACTTCTCTCACCACTCCATCAACATACAAGTTAAACAACCACGGTGACATCACACATTCCTGTCTCACTTCATTTCCTATCCTAACACATGCTTTACTACCTTTGTAGAAACTTTTCACTGCTTGCAACAACTTTCCACCAACTCCATATAACCTCATCACATTCCACATTGCTTCCCTATCAACTTTATCATACGCTTTCTCCAGATCCATAAACGCAACATACACCTCCTTACCTTTTGCTAAATATTTCTCGCATATCTGCCTTACTGTAAAAATCAGATTCATACAACCCCTACCTCTTCTAAAACCACCCTGTAATTTCTAAGATTTCATTCTCTGTTTTATCCTTGATCCTATTAATCATTACTCTAACATACACTTTTCCATAATTGATAGATGGTTAGGGGAGGGTCACCGAGTCTTCCCTAACAGTTGTTAAATATGCATTCATCATCTCAGCTTTTTCCAAATAATTTGTTATAAGATTCCCCCCCCCCGAGTCTCTTAATTTGCTAATGTTGGTTTTGAGAGAGAGAGAGAGAGAGAGAGAGAGAGAGAGAGAGAGAGAGAGAGAGAGAGATAATCTAGAAATTGATAAATATCTCTCAAACGTTACTCTAATATGGAGGTGAGAGAGAATTAACCCCTTGAGATTTCCCCCATAGAGGTTTCGTTAAACCAAAGAATGTTGACTTATTATTTCTCCAGTTCCACATTCAATGGATGGTAATGGAGGCAAGAGGAAAAAATTTCAGTTTTTTCTTTGCGATCCGGAAGAATTTAATACCATGGCCTAATTTCTCTCATCTTCAAATAATCATTATTATTCCGAAGGAGGTTTATAACAAAACTTGAATGTTTTACGTACCTATTAATATCCCAATATCACTCATAGGGATTCCCTATAATTTTTCAAACATGCTTTGTCGATAATCTTGTATTTCAAAATTACATCAATTTAATCCACTTTTAACGGTATATATAGCATCAATTAGCTTTCTCATAATAATCACTATTTGCAATATACAAAGGTATAGGTTATCATCTTTATTATTATCTTTTAGAAATATTACCTTTGTTAGTCACAAAGGTTTATTAAAAATCTCGCGCCTACATTTATATATGACAAAGATACAGCGATATTCCATTTAGCATAAAATTATGACTTTTGGTATATTAGAATTGATATTTATGTTAAAAGTTCACTAAATTCCTTATTACTCCAGAAGGATATATTTCCCTTAGAATAAGAGAAAATTAAAATTAGAAATAGGAGAAGTAGGCAATAGGATAATTTCAAACTTCATTAAGGTAAATATAAATCATATATTTACACCTTATCATCAATATTGGAAAGCAAAATGAAATACGAAATGAAATTTCAAATGATGTTTAAGATGACGCACTTATCGTCATTAACTTTCCTCTTGAACAATCTCACTCTCACCTGAACCTTCTATATTTGAGACTGTGTTCAAGGTTTGTCGAACTGGGAGATTAACTACGCTGTTTTCAGTTAAATTCTAAAGGCAGGTGTGGCTCAAATTCTCATATTATATAAGAGGATAGAGATTTGGAAGTCAATTTGAGTGTGAAGGGAAGATAATAGATTAGCTTAAAGACAAATAAATTCTACGTTTGAATAGAGAGGCTTATCAGATGTTTTATTGGCTTAGTATATTGAGTTTTTTTTGTTTTTTTTTGTCTCTCTTGTGTAATTGCTAACCTACAAGATCACATATGTATAATGGGGTCATATAATTTCATTCCCTTTGGTCAATACAAACGAGAATTCAACGATCCCTTACCTGCACAGAATCTGAATGATTACATGAAACGATGAGCAAAAGACAATTATTGAGATTCTTTTACAACAAAAACCATTCGGATATATTTCAATATTAAAATATTGCTATGAATACTTTGAGAAAACAAGAATGAATGGAGAACGTTCAGAGTCGGTTAACTTCCATCAATATCACGGGCGGATGAATACCATTGTGTTATGAGAGAGAGAGAGAGAGAGAGAGAGAGAGAGAGAGAGAGAGAGAGGGGGGGGGGGGGGCATTAAACATGTGCTACTGGCAGTTGTGTGATCCATCATAAGGATTTTTGTCGTTTTTCAGAAGAGATATGACTGTTAAGCACCAAACGAAAGGAAGATAATATATTGTATCACATTATTTTCCCAAATATGTGAAAGAGAATATGAACTTTATGTTTAGTTACCATTATACAGGTCTCATAATAGGCGCAATATTATATGTATCTACATTCATGAGTCTTATTAATTACGTATCCATTCATCTGAGCTAAAAGTTAAAAAGAATGTTAGAAAATATTTGATTGTTTTTTTTTATATATAAAAAACAAGAATATAAATAAGGTAAACAAAATAAGACGTAACAGAAGAAAGCTGATCAAAATGATTCAAGTATCCAAAGATCATACATAGCAACACAATAATTGTACGTACTTGGTAAATCATCAGCGCAAGACAGCTGTGAAAATAATCTAACTTTCCTATCAACTTTGACTTAGTAGGAACATTAACGAGTTCAGCAGTCAATGAAAAACGCAAGGACAGGATATCTCAATATAACACACACACACACACACACACACATATATATATATATATATATATATAAATATATATATATATATATATATATGTGAGTGTGTGTGTGTGTGTGTGTGTGTAGACAAAAAACAAGGTAAGAAACACGAGAAGGCGTTAAACAATCGGGAAGAGTAAAAAATAAATATATCTTTTCATACAAAATGCTGCTAAGATAATATTTTTTCATCAGAGTCAAATGATTATTAAAAAACCTTTTTTTTTTTCAAATAAAAAAGGCTTGTCAAGTTAAAAGCTGTCTTGCAGAAAAAAATAAATTGGATTGAGAGAATTTTGAAATACTCGAAAAATTTATATATAGTTAAACGAGTGCTAGATATTTTCTTTCAGAGAACATGAAAGGCACAATTAAAATGCACAGTGTTTTCTTATTCATAAAACGTTTGCAGGTAACAAAGAAGTAATTTTTAGTACTAAGTATAGAATTACACGATTAACAAAGGGGGAAAATGTTTAATAAAGATTTGTATATATCTATAAAAAAGTGACCCAATTCATATTTGTTATGGGCACTTTCAGAACAAAAGTATGTCAAAATAAGAGAGGAAAATCAGCAGTAGGTAAATGACATAGGAAACATGGCTGTAGGATTTGCTGAAGGAAAAAAGCATGATCACTTTTTTTTAAGGAAATGAGATGCAAATGAATTAGATATATATATATATATATATATGTATATGTGTGTATGTATATATATATATATATATATGTATGTATGTATATGTGTGTGTATATATATATATATATATATATGTATATATATATATATATATATATACATATATATATATATATATATATAGAGAAAATATAAAAAAAGTGATCAACGCGATTTATTCGAAGTAAAAAATTCAGTTTAGTTAAAGATGTGACAGTGTTAAAGAAGTTAAAGTCAAGCGACCATTGCATGGTGCGAAGCAAAATATTTTTAGATATAAGGAAAAAAAAAACGGTCCTCTAATAAGAGAAAACTATGACGAGTTAAGTTTAGCAATAAAAAATAGGTACTATCAGTTACATGATGAAAAGAATGCAAACAGAGATAAAAAACACATTAATTCAACAGGAATTACATTGGAATCTGCACAAGTTATCAGTCGAAAAATCGTAAAAAAAAATACCCAGGAAAATTATAGGGAGTAAAATTCCCACTAAAGACAATATTGATATTGTAGGTAAAATAAGAGATGGGAAATAGAATTAGCAAAAATATTCAAAACAATAAACAAACTAAAATCTCAAGACATTTGAAAACACAATCAGACCAAAATTGAGGAAACACTAAAGTAAGGGAGAAGCAAAAGATTTATGAAAAGTAGATTTGAATCAGGGTGCCAACAAATGTTTGCTTACAAGATTATTATTATTATTTTTTTATTCATTGTGAAGATTGGGATAAGATAATTTCTTTTCCCTGATAAAATCTCTCAATCAACATCTGCTAATGGTTGCAATGTTTTAATAAAAAAAAATACTGGCGTAAGATTCGAAGAAATAAAAGAGGTTAACCTTTTTGGAACGTATAAGTAACATTATAAATACCATATTAAATGATCACCGAGGATGTCCTGATATTGATTGATAGCTCCATTTTAAATTAAGGGAAATCTCAGTCTGAGACTCACTCCTTCCATTGTGATAGGAATTTTTTCCGTGTATCTCTGAGCATGTCCAAACATAAAATATTTCTATTATAAAAAAGGAGTCTCACTCATTCCCACAGAGACAGGAAACTAAATCATCTTCAACTATGAAGGCAACTCACCGACCTCAACTAGGAAATAAGCTAACTAATCTCTTATAAATTTTTATCAATAGCCGTAGGATCCTCTCAGATTATCTAATAATCCTTCATATAAGTTTATATATATATATATATATATATATGCATATATATATATATATATATATATGTATACATATATATATATATATATATATATATTCAAATAACCATATATATTATTGATACATTAATGTCTAGATTCTCTTAACGACCTCGGGATCAGAGCCCCAGGCGAAATCACACAAAGACAAGAGCTTGTGTCCGGCCGGGAATCGAACCCTGGTCGGCAAGCTTGTATAGACAGTGACTAAACCACTTGGCCAAAAATATATATGGTTATTTGAATATGAAAAACACGTCTAAATGGGCAAAATTTATCATATATATATATATATATATATATTTATATATATATATATATATATATGTATATATATATATATATATATGTATATATATATATATATATATATAAATATATATATGTATATATACGTATATATATATATATATGTATGTATGTATATATATATATATATATATGTATGTATGTATATATATATATATATATATGTATATATATATAAAGATATATATATATATATATATATACATATATATATATATATATATGTATATATATATAAAGATATATATATATATATATATATATATAGTTAATAGTTGGGTTCCTCTTGCGAATCAGAATTTTAGTAGAAATAAATTACTCAATGATAGTATCATTTTCTTTATTTGGGAGCTTTCGACATAACTTATGCCATTCTCAGCCTATCTGCAATTATCATTATGTAAAATTAATAAAATTGATTAAAATCATCCAAAGTACTGAAGTTTGAAAAACCGATTGATAAAAGCCCAAGAGCCCCGGCAAAGAAAAATATCCCTCTAAGGAAAAGAAACATGGAAGTAAGTAATCTATACACTATATTAAGTAATAAACTATTAAAATAGAATATTCTAGGAGCAGTAACTACATTCAAACATATATTTCATATATAAACAATAAAAGACTAATGTTAGCCTGTTCAATATAAAAATATTTGCTGTATGTTTTACCTTTTGAAGATCTACTGATTGAACATCGCGATTGGGATGATCTTTTTCGCAACTCGGTCACTGCTGGAATAAAACATAGAATAATGTGTAGTATTATTCAGTATCATAATGCTTAACTTTTAGAATCAACTATGTACCTAGTAGTACAAACAGGATTGTACTCTCCGGGAAGATCTGGATGTAAAGGATGGTCAGAATTATGAAAAAATCTTATACAACATGCATACCGAACTAATTGAACATTACTGTTATAGATCAATATCTAGATCAGGAATAAGACATTTGATATATCTTAAGTTCCTGCCGAACAAATTAAGATGAGAATCAGCAGCTGAAAACCATATAAAAGAACAATACTGGAAACCAGGTAGAGTGAACGAAATAAAACATTCCTTCATAATAGATTTTTTTTTGTTTTTTTAATAGATGAAGTCACACACCTAAAGTGTTTCTCAAAAGTAAATTTGCGGTCGAGGATCACACCTTAAATTTTAAAAGAGTCATGCTGACCTAAGAAACATTATCAATAATGCGGTACGGATGTTGAGGAGCAACTGTCATAGACCTAGTCACAATTAAACTCTTAATTTGTTATGATTCAGCTTCACACACTATAATTTTCACCATGCACCAATCTGAGATAGATATCTATTAAAGGAATCAAGCAACCCCAGATCTACAGTCAGGAAATGGAATTGAAACAAGGAGAGTAGAAACATCTGCATATGCAGTAAGATTGTTTTTTACGCCAAACCACATGTCATCCTTATATAGTATGAAAAGTAATGGGCCCAAAACACTACCCCGGAAAAATCCATATATCACCTTCTCATACTCACCATGGTGCCCAACAACAACAACTCTGTGATCTCTTTCTTAAAAAATCAATAATGAGGCTAAGAAAAGACCCACTCAGTCCCAACTGCTTGGGTTGGAAAATTATGGTGTTATGATTAACAAGGTCAAGGGCAGCATTAAATTCAATGCCACTCATACGAACTTGCTGACCACAATGAAGGGTTTTCTGTACAGCATTTGCGATTGTAATAAGGGCATCACATGTTCCAAGGCCTTCATGAAAGCCAAATATCAAGTTAGTAAACAGATGGTTACCTCCAGCAAATCTATTTAGATGTTTGCCAATAGACGTTAAAAAATCCTTACATATTATGGGAGTTATGGAAATAGGCAGGCAATCACTTGGACTTGAGCTACCACTGTAATATATATATATATATATATATATATATATATATACATAGTGGGGTAACAGTACCAACTCTCCAACGAGTGCTAAAAGTTCCACTTCTTGCTAATTTGCGCAAAAAATAAAAAATGGAGCTAACAAATCTGTTATCTTTACATACAATTAAAGGAAAAGTACCATTTCGATCTACACCTCCATTAGCATCAAGATCCATCAAGGGAGCTTTAATTTCACGATATCGAGAAAGCTAAACTAGTAACTGTAGCCTCAGGAAAACAGGCATGAGGAAGATCAAGTGTCTCATTACTCTTCTTACTGTCAAACACATCAGATATCTTTTTCTTTAGACAATGAGTGACAGAGCCATCTGGTTGAAATAAAGAGTGATCTGTTGTATAAACACCAAAGAGCTAAGAATTGAGGTTAGGCTACCATATATCTTCCTGGGTTGTACCAAAAAGGATTTATTCTATTGTTAAATTGCATTCCTTTTAAGTTGAAGCATAGTCTCTGAGCAAAAGTTTTAAACTATTTATAGTTATGCTATGTGAAATCTGGTATGTTACTCGTCTGAAGATGATAGGCTTTCTGCTTCTCCAAATAAGTAAATCTACAATCATCCTTAAATCATTGTCTGTTTTACACTGTTGTGACGGGCCGAGAGAGGAGTTGTGAAATCAAAGGCAGATTGGAAACGACTGAGTTATATTGTTGTGGAACACTCTCCTTATATACAAAACCTCAAGGCAACAGGACATGACAAGTTCACAAGACAGACAATATCACAGAGGAAAAAACAGACAGGAATTTTCACGTTCGTTTTAGTGCGAGGGAGGAGCGAAGATACAAGCATAATATATACAAAAGGAATTATGTACAATTGTGTGAAACACGGTTGGTACACTGTGTGCCTTAGCACAAGAGAAGGGATACGCCCATAAATTAAGTTGACTAGATTTTCATTCAAAGGAGCAACAGGATCAACACTTTTAAGATATTGTGACCAATTTAAGCTCAAAAGATCACTGTGAATGCCATTCCAGTCTGCTTGAGATGTTATATATAAATCTTATAAAAGTATGATACATCAGTGACAGGGTGCTCAGTCTTCACTGCTAATGGAATCCAGTCATGAGCAGATTGTCCCAACTACAGAACGAGCCTTACTTGTTATAACGACTGGGGAGTCAATGTATACGAAGTCCAAGCAGTTACCAGACCTATAAGTAGCTTCACTTATGAATTGCTAACAACCTGATTCAGAGACAAAGTCCAAAGCTCTTAAGCCATGTAGATTAGTGGGAAGAACAGAATTTTTCCACTCCCTGTCGTGAGTATTGAGATCATAAAAAAAAAAAAAAAGACATGTCCTGATTCTAGTATATCTAAAACAAATAAAAGTTGTTATGGCTGCAACAAACTTTTATTACCTGAATTTAATTACATAAACATTCATAACAGGAATTATGAGAAACAGGGTTGTGAGTCTTAACATATATCATGAGTCTAGTGGCCCAAGGAGTAACATCTCTTTTAAAAATTATTGGCTTCATAAAACCAGTTATAAGAAGCTCAGACGAATGCCTCATAAAAAAAAAAAACTGAAGTTTCTGAGCATAAAAGAATATCATACTGTCTGGATGCAACTATAAGGTCTTCAATATTTGCATAAATACCACGAATATGCAATACAATAGACGAATCTGACAAAGTTTAGGACTTACTGGTCCAATATTTCGCTGAATGTCTCCAGACGCCATAACAATTAATTGCAATGAAAAAAGAGCAATTAGAGATTTCTTACCTCAACATAAGGTTAATGGAGTCGTCTCTGGCTTAAAAACTATCTGTGGTGGAAATATCAAAATCGGACAATTTGTATTGATGTTATCTATAGAATGTCTAAAAATACAAATCCAGTCCTAGAATCTTGTTCTGATCTTGGATAATATCCAAGATTTAATAAGGTTGCCCATAACCTAAGATCTATATGTGATGGAAATTTCGTCAAAATTCATGTAAGTTTTGATGTTATCTTTGAAATGGCGGAAAAAATGCTAATTTGGATCTAGATTCCAGATTCTAATTTTCTCCAATATTCAATAGGTTTGTTCATGATTAAGATCTATCTGTGGTGAAAATATTGTCAAAATCTGTGGAGTACTTTTGACTCAATCCTGTCAACAGACACGCAAACAAATAAATATATAAACTAGAATCTGGGCACGGATAAAACTCATCTCCAAAATTATATGTGGTCGTCCATGACCTATGATATACTTCTGGTGGAAATTTTGTCCAAATCCGTGGCATATTTAGGAGGTTATCTTTAAAATTATAAAAAAAAAATGCATATATATAGATAAAATCCGGATCCGGATTGGGATCCGTATTATATTCAAAATTGAACGGGGTGGTTCAAAACTTAATCCTGTCCACAGTCACAAAGACAAAAAAAAAAATAATTAAATAAAAAAATTAGAAACTGGATCAGGATCCAGATAATCTAAAGCATACAACGGGGTCATCCGTAAGATAACATCTTTCTGTGGTAAAAATTTCATCAAAATCCATCAAGTAGAATTGATGTTATCATTATTATAGTGTAAAAGGCAAATCCGCATCTAGAATCTGGATAGTGGTGTGGATCATTTCAAAAATTTATTTGAGTTGTCCATGACCTAAGATCTATCTTTGTCAAAATCCGTCAAGTAGTTTAACTTAAGCCTGTTCATAGTTGCCCCCCCCCCCAAAAAAAAAAAAAAAATCAGGATCTAGTAAACGAATCCGGATTTGGATTTTGAATCCGGATCTAGATCCGGATTAGCTCTAAAATCTAATGTGGTCGTCCATGTGCTATGGTCTATATTATGTGGAGATTTAATAAAAAATCTTTCAAGTATTCTTGATGTAATCAGTCCCAGAGACAAACAATAAGTAAAGATTATCGTTTGCAAAATATCCTTGGTGCAGATAAAAACATCATACTTGTAAACTAAATTATGAATAATGATAACATACACGACATAAACAAAAAATATAAATAAAATTATTGAAAAAACCACAAAAACTCGGAAAAACCGGTCATTCATGAGGTTCTGATACATCTTGCAAATTTAAATACCTTCAAAGATAGCCAATTCAACTGAAGGAGGACAGTTATGATGTTCTTAAAAAGGAAGATAAACAGATTAGGAAGTGAAAATCTCTTGATAAACCACCAGACATCCAAGGCCGTTCTATAAGCCTCCTCAACAGGCCGATCCTAATATATATATATATATATATATACACACACACACATATATATATATATATATATATACACACACACATATATATATATATATATACATATATATATATATATATATATGCATATATATATATATATATATCTTCAAAGAACACTTGGCCGCTCAACGCCGCCAAAAGAGGATCCCAGGAGAAGTCAGGAGGGAGACGAGTTGCGAAGGGTGCCGGGAGACGAGACCAAGGCCGATGACCAATGAGAAAGCGGTCAGGCCATTGACAACCCCCCATTGGGGGCACACCATGTTATCTCGATCTAGGAACAGATGGGCAGCCTGCTTCGCTCTTCGCCCTTCATGGAGGTAGGACCTGTGACTCGTTCTCACCAAGGGAGGAAACAGAGTCCTATTTATCAAGGTAAAGTGTCTGCACTTTGAGATCCTCATCTTCCTTACACAGCCTTCCATCTCATTCCCTTATAACATCCCATACTTTCCTTTTATCCTTAACGAAAGATCCTACCCACTTAACCTCTATTATCCTATTCCTTATACCCCAGTCATGTGTGCCGTTTGCTCCTAACCTCAAGTAATTCACCCTGTGACAGTTTTGATTCCCCGTGATACTGTTTAAATTCCTAAGTTTTGCACTTTTATTTCATTTGCTTAAAGGTTCTAACCACAAGACTTCATCGTGTCCTCAGCTTATAGAAGTAAGTGATCAGTTAATAATCTAATTTATTTCCCTTTCCAGGGAATAAGATTGCTGTGCTGAAGTCATCCACGGTCCGACTGACATTTCAACAATAATATCTTTCCTCGTTGTGCTCCCCTTTTATTGAGTTATTAGTACTGTAAATATATTTTAATTTGTCGTTATTCTTTGTTGCCAACGGGCGATCTTTCCATTTATCTTTTTTTTGTTCATGACCTTAGTTCCTTAAGCAAGGCCGGACTCACAAAGCCTTAACAAGGGCGTAACAAACCGGCGACCTTGCCAGGATTCGCTAAGAAAGTTGTGATTCTATTTTTTTTTCTTTATGTCTAGCATAGATGCTCAGCCATAGATTTGATTCCATATTTTTTACGTCTAGCATAGAGGGTCACTCATCGTTGTGATTCCATTTTTTATGTCTAGCATGGAGTGTCACCCATCGTTGTGATTCCATTTTTTATGTCTAGCATGGAGTGTCACCCATCGTTGTGATTCCCTTTTTTATATGTCTAGCATAGAGGGTCACCCATAGTTGTGATTCCATTTTTTTTCATATATTATTAATTGTTTTGGACATGTTGCAACCAGACTGCCTGCGTACCCAGCCATTGGCGTGCTCCCTGTTTTTCAAGTTAGGCTCCTGTTCAATTACTTGTGAGGCTTGCTATTCGGTAATAGTTCTTTTATGAGGGGTATTTTTTACAGCCATTGTATATTTCGCCCAGCTTCATCTTTATCCTTTCTTCCGTGAGAATCTTGCGTAGGCTAGAGTGTCTTTACTCTCCTTGTAATTTCTTGCACGGTCAGCATCGTACCTTGCGCTGTTGAATTTGATCTGGTTGCTGTCTCCAAAAGAAATTAGCAAAATGAGTGCTTCTGAGATCAGTACGTTTTTGAATTTGGCAGAAGGACAAGGCTATGTGGGAGAGGCATAACGAAGGTTTGTGCAGGAAATCACGAATGAAGCTAATGCCTTGAGGAGAACAGAACAAGAAAGGATGCAGTATGAAAGAGAAAGAGAGCGTATGAATTAAAGAAGCGGGAAATAGACGCCCGATTAGCAAAGCTCAGTAACTCACCACCTCGACCCGATGTAGCCAAAGTCCAGCAGGACAATTGCAGGAAGGTCCAGTTCATGGGAGGGGTCACCAAGGAACTCCCTACAGTGGAGTTCAAGGTAACCACGCCCCATCTTAGTAAGACGTGCGGACTAGGGCAGTGAGCGATCTCAGACATGAGGTCTACAACTCGATCTTGGGTCAAAACCTCCTGAGAGACGTACAGCAAGTGCCCCTCAGGTGCATGAAGGCTGCCAAGCCAGAGCTCAAAACTGTGAAGATTTGACATGCAGGGGAACACGACTGGCTAGGTAACATTGACCTTGGTGAGGTAGCTTGGCTAAATGAGGAGGCCCAAGAGTCTTCCTCCTCCAGCAATGAGTCTCAGCCTCATATGCCAGAAGTTAATTCTGGTGAAGGTGTGTTTCTTTCCACCACTGGGGATAAGACTAATTTAAGTATCATGCTACCTGCAAATTCTCTTTTGATGAAGCTGTGCTGCTTTCCACCACAGGCAATAGGGGTACTTCAAACACAAAGGCAGAGGTCTCAGAGGAGGCAAAAGGGGAAGCACCCATCAGCCCAGGGACCCTAAGGAGCCAGACAGAGCTCATCAGATTCCAGCATTTGGACGAGAGGCTGGAAGGCTACAGGGCACCTGTCTACTCGAACGAGGCTGGAATAAGTATTCCTTTTCATGATATGTCGGTTGGTTATATAGGTCCCCTGCCCCGTAGTAAGCGCGTAATTCATTTCCGATTAGCAATGATCGATCGGTTCACATGCTACCTCGAACCTGTGCTAACTAGGTGTGCCAATGCCAATTCTGCAGACCATGAGTTCTCACTGACAGTCATAACGAACCATAACCCTTTAACCTACTAGACTAGGCTTTGTAATATGAATAAATGGCTCATGAAGTGGGGCATGGACCTCCAGAACTACAATTGGAAGGTCGAGCACCTAAAGAGCTCAGATGAGAGAGTAGCAGATATGCTCTCCCGGCGTTAGGACCCAATGCACAGTGCCATGTCCATAATACATAGCCATAGTCAGAATGTTAATTTAGATTGTATAGACAAAATATTAATTTGGCCTTGGTGTCTCCCAAGGTAGGTAAACTTGAAGACCCATCTTGGCATCATTATTTACATTCAAATTATTTTTCATGGATTTATTTTGTCCCTTGCATAATATGATCTGTCAGTTTGCTTTAATTTTCATGTGTCAACTGAACTGGGTCATTTAACCTTAATCATTATTTCATTTTCCAATTTTTTATTGTTGCTTCACAGCCTGCATGCTTCTATGTGGCACTTAAAGTTAATGTGCTATCAAAATAAAGTAAAATTATGACCCTAGTTGCTGCTTAGAAATTAATTCATTATCGTGGTGAGACTCACTGAGGGAGGAGTCATTAAGGCTAGTGGCTTCAGACCTTGCTTGCAGAGTTCTTGTCATGTTTTAGGACAAAATCTCTGCTAAAATGGGGGGCTGTTATTCATAACGGTCATTGCGCCATTTTTATCAAATAAAAGCCACCGCCATCAAGGACCGGTCGACATGCCACAAAAGTTGGGACCCTACTGAGAGCCTCACCACCTGTCCAACCATCCTACTCCCCTGAGGTGTCATTTCAGACATCTTCAAAGAACACGTGGCTGCTCAACGCCGCCACAAGGGGATCCCAGGAAAAGTCAGGAGGGAGACGAGTTGCGAAGGATGTCGGGAGACAAGACCAATGCCAATGACCAATGGGATAGCGGTCAGGCCAATTGGGGGTACACCTGGCTAGCTCAACCTAGGAATGGATGGGCAGCCTGCTTCGCTCTTCGTCCTTCATGGAGACAGGACCTGTGACACGTTCTTCACAAAGGAGACAGAGTCCTTTTTATCAAGGTAAGGTGTGTATACCTTGAGTTCCTCATCATCCTTTCCCAGCCTTCCCTCTCATTCCCTAATTACATCCCATCCTTTCCTTTTATCCTTAACGAAAGATCCTACCCACTGAACCTCTATTATCCCATTCCTTATATCCCATCCACATTTGCTGTTTGCTCCAAACCTTAGGTAATTCACCTGTGACAGTGTTGATTCTGCCGGGATACTATTTAAACTCTTAAGTTTGGCACTATTATTTTATTTGCCTAAAGGTTTTAACCAAACGACTTCATTGTGTTCCCAGCCTGACGATGTAGGTGATTGGTTGATAATTTCATTTATTTCCCATTAAAGGGAATGAGATTACTGTGCTGAAGTCGTCCACGGTCCAACTTCCTGTGAGCACATGCCAATTCAACAATAATATCTTTGTCCGTTGTGCTCCAATTTTAATAAGTTGTTATTACTGTAAATATATTTTATTTTGTCGGTATTCCTTGTCTTATTGCCGATGGGTGACCTTTCCAATGTTCCTTTTTTTGTGTTCATGTCCTGAATTCCTTAATCAAAGCCGGAATCACAGACGACATTTCAAAGGTTTCAATAAATAACAATTTAGAATATTATTAGAACTAGCTACCACTACATCCACATTCATGTTTAATGACAAGTTATATGAGCAGGTAGATGGAGTAGCAATGGGATTGCCGTGTGGACCAACCTTGGCAAATATATTTCTATGTTATTTTGAAGGGAAATGGTTGAATGATTGTCCTGTAGAATTTAAGCCTTTTTTGTACCGTCGATATGTATATGATACATTTTTACTTTTCAAAAATTTAGATCACATAAGCCAGTTTTTAGATTATTTAAATACAAATCATCGTAACATAAGATTTACGAAAGAAAATTAACAGGATGATACTTTGCCTTTTCTTGATGTCTTGGTCTCTCGGAAATATAATACATTTAAGACCTCAGTATTTCGAAAAAAAACACTTTTACAGGGCTAAGCACTAATTCTTTAAAGCTCAGAACCAAAAATCAACAAAATTAATTCGATAAAAACACTGTTATATAGATGTTATCATGTATGTTCAACTTATCTGGGGTTTCATGAGGAAGAAAATTTTCTAAAATCATTTTTTATTACCAATGGGTTCCCTCTGAACCTCTATTATAATCAAGTCAAGAAGTTTTTAGATAAAATTTACAGTCAAAATCTAGCAATTCAAACAGTCAGTAAGAAAAAGTTATATGTCTCCTTTCCGCACTATGGTTATGTTTCGGAGAGACTAAGAACAGAGGTTATGAGTGTTGTGGGGAAATGTTATCCCCACATAGATTTAAAACAAAATTTTACTAACAAGTTCTCAGTTGGGTCACTGTATAAATATAAGGAGAGTCTACCTACTCCCTTGTGTTCCAGTGTCTTATACACTTTTCAATGTGCAGTCTGTAATAAGTGCTACACTGGAAGCACATCTAGACAACTTCAGTGTAGGATTTCGGAGCACATGGGGAGATCGGTAAGAACCAATATACCTTCAAATAAGAAACCAATCTCAGCTATTTATGAGCACACATTTAAATCTGGTCATGCCATTTCTAAGGAAAATTTCAAAATCACAGACAGACTTAGTAGCGTCAGCCAACTGAGAATCTTTGAGTCTTTATACATTTTTAAGACATAACCCAGCTTGAATGAGGGCTTACCTGTTCAGTTACCAGTGACCCATTGATCCGTTTGGTCTGTGGGTTGCTAGTCTGGTTGGGTGGTCATCGTCTCCTGCGGGTGACTAGGTATATTAGTTATTGAGTCTTTTATATAGTTATATAGTTATGTGTATAATAAGTCTTTTTTAAGGTTTTATGTTCCTTGATTGGTTGATTTTAGAGCTAGTTAATCAGTTCATGAAAGTGTATCTTCCTAACTATGCACTTAGGATGATTTTATTAATTTTATTAATTTTACATATGATAATTGCAGATAGGCTTAAGATGACATAAGTTATGTCGAAAGCTCCCGAATAAAGAAGATGATAGCAGCATTGACTATAACGAAAGGAAAAAGTACCAATTTGATGATAGGAAGATATATAACAGGGTAGCAACAGATGCTTGCTTCGAAGAGTGAAAATGGAATTATAATCCACAATAGAGATTGAGTGATGAAAATCGCATAGGATTTCTATATAATGCTACACAATAGTGTTATAAAAAATAATTTCATCAATAGAAATAATGAAACACCTCAGCGAGCAACACACGTACCAGTAGATGTGTAAGACCATATTGAATATTACTAAAACAGGCAAAACAGCGTGGATGATGTCTTGAAAATTTATCTAATAATACATGGAAGTGTTTTCATGGTAGTAATACTCGATGAACTATACCCTAAATGTGTAAAAGAATATTTTATACCGACAACTTAGAAAAGTTTTATCATTTTGCTAATTCACTGAAAGGGACCCACAAAAGAACTAAAAAGAAATGCTGCCCAATTAGATTTCTCTCTGAAATATACAAAATATTTAAAGAGATCATATTTGGCTGAATAGAAAGTCAGCTAGACTTTAGTCAACCAGGAGACCAGGCAAGACTTCGAACTGTAGGTTAAACAACTGACCATATCCATGTAATTATCCAGCTAATAGAGAAATAAACACTTCAATCAAGGAGAATGAAATTCACACCACATTAGGGCCGATGGTTGTAGGACATGTGGATGCGTGGCACGCCTATGAATATTTCCAATGTTACCTATTTTATTTATTATTATTATTATTATTATTATTATTATTATTATTATTATTATTATTATTATTATTTTTTTTTTTTTATTTATGCTCTCTTAAAACCTTTTTCTAGGTATGTTTGTACGCATGTGAATAATTGCAATATGAACATCTCATACATGATTAGAAAGTTTATTCTTTGTTCTCTTATACAGTTTATGAAATTTTGAGGACAACAAGATGAGCAGAGAGAGACTGATAATTTGCTGAACATACAATGGTCACTATATCACAGAGTGGGGACGCATAAGTAGCCCGGGAGGGAAACATTTCTAATCAGCAAAATCATTTGTCTTTTTGTTCAAATATGAATTATAAATACCAAGGAGGTAGCCTAATGAAATATACATTATTATACATGAAAATAAAACTCTCAAAGAGCGCAACCTGGTGACACAAAATTCTGCTGTGTGGAAAAAATAATAAAGTTACAATATACAGAAAAGAGTCCAAGGGGAGGAAACATGGCAGGTACACGATGTCCTTACAAGTAGTCCCCCCCAGACAGTGATCATCGGAGATGATTGATGTGATTAGTCCCTGTATCATGGAGGGCGACGTAATTCCCCTCTGGTGCTTGAGAGACGAGGGGGGGAGAAGGTTGCTCTGCTTCGGAGCAGTCGTTTTCCCCTCTAGTGGCTTGGTTTTCTCCCATCTGGTGGATGATTTGTTCTGAGGTGGAATCCTGGGTCTACCAGGGCCCGCGGTGATCTTGTTGCTTTCAAGGTACGCTGGTTTTAATCAGTCGATCGTCACCTAATCTTCTTGTCTGTGGACGTTCAAGAGGAAAGATTTGGCTGTTCTTCTAACATCCTCGTAAGAGCCGCAGTAGTCAGGGGTTGGCGGAGAGCATCGACCGGGATGGAGACGTAGTCCCAGTCGTCTAGGTGCTTGGGTGTGAAGTGTCGGGTGCTTTCCTCGTTTGTTTTCAGGCATGGTCTTAATTTCTTGGCGATTAGTATCAGGTATTCCAGCTTGGTGTTTTCGGTAGTTGCAGGGAAGAACTCGCCAGGGACTGTAAGTGCCTCGCCGTACACCTTCTCCGCAGGAGAACGCACGGGAATTGCGCTTTCCAATGCTCGTCCATATATCTCGCCATCAGGGCTGCCTTGAGGGTGCTATGAGCTCTCTCGACCATGCCATTTGCTGTAGGGTTGTATGCCATGGTGGTGGGGAGAGTCGTTACCATCAGGTTTGCCAGAGAGAGCCAGATCTCTGACAAGAAAGTGGAACCTAGGACCATCGTGATATCATCAGGGACACCTAAGCAGCTAATCCAACTCTACAGGAGGGCTTCGGCGCAGGCGTGGGTGGTAGCTTCGGACATCGGTGTTGCTTCTAACCATCTTGTGGAGCGGTCGACGAAAGTCAGGAGGTATCTGGCAGAAGCTGAAGGCAGGAGAGGTCCCACAACGTCCATGTGGATGTGTTCGAATTGTCTCTTGGGTTTAGGAGAATTGCTGAATCCCAACTCAGTATGGCGGTTGACCTTACTCATCTGGCAGTTATTGCAGGATCTCGCCCACTCACAGGCGTCTTTCTTGAATCCTGGCCAGTTGAATTTCTCGTATAAAAGACGGGCTGTAGTGTCACCCGAGTGGTGTGATAATTCATGGATGACGTCGAAGATCTTCCTTCTACAGGAGGTGGGAATCCATGGGCAGGGTGTCGCAGAGAATAGTTTCCCCGGCCCGTCTGAGGTGGATGTCCTTCATCTGTGAAATTGATGCTGACATACGACAGTCTTGGGCGTCTCTGTCGTTCTGCGGTTCCACGGCGAGGTTTGCATAGTCGATCCCAAGGTGAACCGCGTTGATCTTGATCCTGATGAGGGCGTCGGCGACGGGGTTTTTCTTACTCAGTAACGTAGCTGATAGTGCAGCCAAATTCTGCGATGGCTGCCAGGTGTCGTTGTTGGTAAGAGGACTATGCGTCTGAAGACTTCATGAAAGCGTGGATGAGAGGCTGGTGGTCCGTTGCGATGGTGATGGGGATCCCTTCAAACACGGACGGCAAGGTAGACGGCGAGGAGCTCCCTGTCGAACGGTCTCTACCTGGTTTCCGCGGCTTTGAGTTTCTGGCTGAAGAATGCTAAGGGTTGCAGGTAACCATTGACGATCTGTTCTAGGACAGCACCGCAGGCAACGCTGCTGGCGTCGGTGGTCAACTTCAGGGTGGCACTGTCCTTATGGTACGCCAGGGTGGTGGTTTCGGCGAGGGCTGCCTTCGTCCTGTCAAAGGCGCGTTTGCTGCAGGGGACCCCAGGCGAGCTTCTTGACTTTTCCCTTCAGGACGTCAATAAGGGGAGTCAGGATGTGGACGATGTTGGGGATGAAGCAACGGTAGTAGTTTACAATCCCAAAAAACTTGTGAAGGTGCTCTATGGTTGTTTGGGTTGGAAAGGCTTTCACGGCGTCCACCTTAGTCGATGTGTGCTTCACGGCCGCTGCGGATATTTAATATCCGAGGAAGTCCACCCTCTAGCCATCGTATGTGCACTCGTCGAAGCGGACGGTCAAACCATCATCCTGAAGGCGTTTCAGCATGACTTGGACTGGTCTCCAATGTTCTTTCATCCTGGAGAAGATGAGGATGTTTTCCACGTAGTAGGAGCCGAACGGCATTATGATGGCATTCTTAGGCACGTCCTCTGGGAACACAGGAACCTGAAAGTATGATTTAAGAAGGTCCATTTAGTAAAAATCTTTGTCCCATAAAGAGCGCTGGTGAGGTCTTGCATATTCAGTAGTGGGTAGTGGTCTGGGGTTGTGATGAGGTTAAGGCACCGGTAGTTACCGCAGGGCTTCCATATCCAGTCCGGATTCTTTACCATGTGGAGCGGAGATGCCCAAGGGCTGAATGCCTTCTTGTATATGCCCATCCGTTCTATGTCTTCGAAGGCACATTTGGCATCTCTCAGCTTCTGCGGCTGGAGGTGGCGGAAATTGGCGTGTGTGGGAGGACCCGTTGTGTTTATGTGATGGTAGACCCCTTGCTGGGAGGGGGATCCTGGCGATTGTCGAAGTTCCGGTTTAAAAACATCGAGGAACTCTTGAAGAAGGGCGGTATAGGGCTCCGCTACGAGGGCGGAGATTGGTGTGATACCCGGACCAGCTCATAGTGGGTGGATTTGTCATGTTCCGGTGTCGATGAGGCGTTTCCCAGAAACTTCGACGAGTAGGCCATGGTAAGTCAGAAAGTCAGCGCTGAGGAGGGGGAGTCTGACGTTAGCGATGGCGAATGGCCAAGAGTAAAATCAGCCCATGATTGAGATTTTAAGCACCCTAGTCCAATAACACTGTATGGAAGATCCGCTGGCTGCGATGAGCGAGGGGGCATCACTGCCAGGCGCCCAGTTTAGGTGTGCCTGTGAGGGAGGGAACGTTGATTGCATACAGCCGGTCTCAACCATAAGCCTACGGTTGGATACGGCGTCGATGATGTAGAATTTGATCTCGTCGTGATCTGTTATTTGGGCTACGGTTCATGTCGGCGGTGTCTGGCATCAGAATTTCTTCATGAAC
Organism: Palaemon carinicauda; assembly: GCF_036898095.1. Taxonomy (NCBI): domain Eukaryota; kingdom Metazoa; phylum Arthropoda; class Malacostraca; order Decapoda; family Palaemonidae; genus Palaemon; species Palaemon carinicauda. Next base: position 130,201,405 of record NC_090741.1, on the reverse strand, counting down.
TGGCAGGGGGACCTGCACTTCATTGTGTTGTTCCCAAACTGTTGGTGGTAGAAACACCAAGTTGGTTCAGTCTATGGCTCTGTTGCATCGGCTGCAGAGGTTTCTTCATCAGGGCGAGGATTTTGTCTTCGTCAGGAGAGGGTGTTCCCGAGGAGTCGAGGGATGAGCAGCTTAAGGAGGAGGATGTGACAAGGCGAGAGGCCTTGGAGACTTGTAAAATTTCTGTGCCCTTGACAAGAGTTCGTTCATCGGCAGGGTGTCGATGTTGGTGAGCTGGGCTCTCACGTCCTGCGGAAGGTGTTGGAGGAATATTTCGCGAGATAGGCCTATCTCTCATCAACGTCAATTGACATTGGTCTCTGACAGCATGAGAAGTCCAACCAGCTCATCTATAATTTTATACAAGTTGCCTATTATAAAAAATCATAGAACCTAATTGTTGTATTAATATGAATGCCTGAAAAAGTATTCAGGAAAAAAAAGAAAATCACGTTCTACACGCTTTTTTTATGATTTTTTACAATGCTATTTTTTATTTCATATTAGTAAAAAATTTCAATCTTTTGCCAACATGATACAACAAACCAGAAGCCTTTATCTGGTATAGTTTACTGGTACTGAATTTTTAAAAAACTAACTTTTGTTCACGACCGGCATTTTTTCGGCTAAGGCAATATTAGCCGTACTTCACTCCTACTTTTGTAAGGTCATAAGCGCTAATGGGTTTATGTCCATCTAATATGTCATTTCCAATATATATCGTGCCCATGTTTTTTTTTTTTTTTTTTTTTTTTGCTTATAAGTTGTTAGACTATCTTCTACTTTCGTTTGCTCTCGTATCCATGGTGCTCTTTTTCTGTCTCTTACTGTTATTCACCTTACTATTCTTTGTATATATCTTAGATTTTTAACTAGCTTACGTTCAATGACTTCGATAAGGATTCTAATTTCTAATGCACAAGTTAATAATGTAAATCAGAGATTGCATTTTTCTTCTTTATTTGATGTAATGTAGAAAGTCTTTTTTTTTCTCTCTGTATCTATAAATGTATCATGGAAAGTCTTATAACTTTTGGAAGACTTTCAAAAAAGGATCTGCTAGTGAATAAATAATTTCCTAGAGATTATTAATATGTAGATCATTAACTTTTGATAGTGGTGAACGCTTTGAAGTATATAAGGTAAAAATTTTATGAACTTTCCTCCAAACCATGGAAGGTGGAGTGCTTTTATTCCTTATCGAAATCATGCTTGACATTTCTTGTAGGTATGTATATTATCTTCAGTGTGATAAGTGACCTTAATACTGCTATTCAAGTAAATCTATGTAACACCAAAGAAATATGTATATATATATATATATATATATATATATATATATATGTATATATATATATATATATATATATATATAGTAATGTCTTACAACACAAAATTAACTGGTGCTGGAAGGGTTTTCGTAAAGTGATTATTTCGTGTTTCGGGTCGCCTTTTACATGTAAATAGCCTAATTCATTTCATACCCTAAAAAATACCACATTAAATGATTATATTAAAGGATATGCACCACTAAACAGTATTAAGTGTATGAAAAATACTGTATTTTGCTCATTCAATAATAAATTAACCATTGATTATCGGTAAAAGAAGTGTTTAATTGGAACAAACAGTAAAAATACAGTAAAAAGTATGTGTAGCCTTTCCCTTGGAGTGTGGCAACATCCAAAAGCGAAATAC
>NC_090741.1:130189668-130194668 GCF_036898095.1 Palaemon carinicauda | reverse complement strand
TTCCCCAATTTCGCCGTAAGGTTTCAAAAATCATCCAAAATACTTGCCATTGGCAGTTTGATGGCATATCACATATGTGAGCCTTTTAATTTCCTTTCATTTCTATTAATTTTCTTAACCTTGCAATAGTCTTCCTTATTACTTTCCAGGTGTTTACCAGAATTTCAGTAAAATTGGGAGAAGTAATCAACAGTGCCGGAGATGAGTCGGCATATCCACTAGAGGGTGCGTCATATTTTGATGGGTCTAAAATTAACTGTAGTTTTTTTTTTTTAATTTTGGTCGATTGTTTGGTTTCTTTACCTCCTTGAGAATACTAAGGAAGTATCATACATTGCAGAGAGGATCTGAATTCTCCCTAATTGGGACGGCAGGAGTACATTTCCCAGATGGTCTACTGTATTCGTGGGATTAGCACCCCAGCAGATATAGGGGCACAGGAGGAAACTAGAGCCACCTTATAAAACTGAGACCAAGACAATATGGAAAAATCCTCCCCATATCTATAATGATGGTCTTCCAGCCAGAAGCCAAGACTCCTACCTCAAAGATTGGATCCCCCAGATTCCGATAACCCATCCCTTGAGAATAGTTCTCTAAAGCCACCTTTTAAACTGAGACCAAGACAATATGGAACAATCCTCCCCATATCTATAATGATGGTCTTCCAGCCAGAAGCCAAGACTCCTACCTCAAACATTGGATCCCCCATATTCCGATAACCAATCCCTTGAGAATAGTTCTGCCAAAAAAGGTGCAAACTAAAATTGGAATGGCTGAGATCATGCAATACTCTTACATATAGATTTAAATGCAAATAACTCTCAACCATGATCCATTCTCCCATTCATAGAAGCAGAAAGTAATAACGAAAGTGGAAATATGCACGCCATTTAAAAAATATATATTTTCAAATATAAACAGATACGTGAAAAAAAATATATAATGATCAGAGAAACATTAATCATAGAGTTATGACGGCTTGATGAAAGAAATTTATGGAAATTAGGAGGAGGTAGGAGTGATGCTAAGCAGAAATAGAAAAGATAGAAAACCTTACATTGAAACTGAAGGAAAAGTTTTATATGTTTGAAAGTCCAGTTGTCTTTCACAGTGCTTTAAAAATGGAAACAATATTCCCTGTTGAAGCACAGTGACTTCATAAAGGCATTCTCTCATTAAAAGGTCCTAGACAGTGGAAGATGCTGAGTCTAAGGATCTACCCAAGATTACTTACTTACTTTACTTACTTTGATGGCTGCTTTTCCAATCCCATACAGCAGGAGAACCCTACTCTTTACAGGACCTTTGCTGTCCTTTTACCTTGTTCGTTCAGAGTACTTATCGTTTCAGATCACGTATTGTTCATTTACTGTTATATCATGACTGTTGTATAATTTTTTTCATTAAGAAAGTCTTCAGTTTCCTCTTGAAAGCCTTAATGTCTTCAGTCATTCGAATGTTTCGTGGGAGCTTTTTATAGTCTTGGGACCGCATATCTAAAGGCTTTAGAGCCTAAAGTAGACTTATATCTAGGTTCCGATTTGTTGGCTGCGCAATATGTAGCAATTCTCTTAAGTATTTTGGATTCCCAGTTCTGATAACTTGGTGGGTTATTGTACATATTTCAAATCTAATTCTCGCTTTAATCGGCAGCCAGTGTAAATCGATTAGTATAGGGGTGATCTTTTCTCTAGGTCGGACACCTTTTATCAGTCTTGCTTCTCTGTTTATTATGTTTTGTAATTTCTTAAGCTTCACTTTTGGTAAATTGTAATAGACAGAGTTGCAGTAGTCAGTCCTGGTAATAACAAAGTTAATCACAAGTTTCTTTACAGAATTTTCGAAGAGGTACTTTTTTATAAACGTAATATTTCTTAGATGATAACCAGTAGTTTTTATTACATTATTTATTTGGGCATATAAAGTCAGGTTAGAGTCATGAAATACACCTAGATCTCAAACTTTACTAGATATCTGCAGCGAGTCATTATTTATGTTCATTTGAATATCACCCAAGTTTCTCAAGCTGTTTCTCTAACCCAACGCCATGAATTCAGTTTTGTTCTCATTTAATTTTAGTTGTTTAGATGTCATCCATTCTAACACTATCAAGGATTTGGTTTAGAGTTTCAGTAGTGTCAAGTATATCAATTATTAAGAAGTAACATTGTGTGGCATCTGCAAATAGTTTGAACTTCACGTCATGCCTTTTTAGCTTTTCGGTAGACCAATAATAGAGATGCAGAATAAGATGGGGCAAAGTACACTCCGCTGGGGTACCCCTGTTTAAGGGTTCGTATGATGAATGAGAGATTCCACTTTGTACACAGTAATTTCTACCAACTAAGTAGTCTTTTAGGTATTCGAAGGCTTGATCTTCAACGCCGATGGAATGTAGATCATTTAGTAGCAGTTCTTGCACAACTGTATCAAAAGCCACACTGAAATCGAGCAGTAATAAGATACCACATTTATTTTCATCCATCATTTCTAGCATATCATTTACAACAGAGTATATGGCTTTCTCCATAGAGTATAGTTTTCTGTAAGCAGATGGATTGTCAGGCAAAGCTGCTATCACTTCTAAGTGACTGACAAGTTGTTCAAGAATTACATATTCAAGCACTTTTGAGGCAAAGGATAGATTGGAAATATGTCTATATGAGCTTAATTCCTGGTAGTCCAGTGCACTTTTCAGAACTGGTGTGACTACAGCCATTTTCCCATATTTATGAAACTTACATTCAGCAATGCTTGCATTTGCTATTCTCATTATTATTTCGGCTAGACTAGAAAAGTCTCTCTCTCCAGCTACTTCAGATAATGGCCTAGGATCGATCAATCAGATTGTTTTCTTTGCTCTCTTAATAATTCTGGTGATTTCCTCTTGTGTTTTGTTGTTAAATCGTATTAATTTTGTCTGTATGCCTGGTGTATCATTAATATGATGTTGAGTATTTGCTAGTTCCTGATCACTGTATCCATCAGGTAGCTTCTTTTCTTTTACCTTTCCCATTATACCATTTAGGAGTTGATATAACGTATTTATGTCTGTTGCTGCTTCGAGGATCTTTCTCTTATAGTAGTCACTTTGTTTCTTTCTTAGTAGGTAGTTATATTGACACACAGCAGTTTTGCATTTTTCCCAATCACTATCAGTTTTTAACCTATTCCACTAACTTTCTTAACGTCTTTTTTCCTCTTATTTACCAAAGTCTCTCCATCAAACCAAGGAGATTGGTCTTTTATGGTTATAGTCTTTTCCATCGGTGGGTACATGATATCATATTCACTTTCACTCACTTTATTATAACTGGTCATAGCTTTTAACAGACGTTGGTCATCATGATCACAGGGAATGTTGATAGCATCATTTATTTCCTTTGTAACTTCTTCAATAAATACGGTACTAGAAAATATTTATTGATATCTGAAGTTTATTTTCTTTACTAATGCATGTTTCTGTAGAGGTACACTAAAAGTAATAAGTTTGTGTACTGGGGAGATGGTACATTTCTCTTCGACTTTTATATCAGATACAATATTATTCATGTCATCACTTAGAGCTAAGTCTAACGTATGCCCAGTTAAAGTGGTTGTACTGTCGACATTATTCACTTCTCCATATGATTCTAGTTACTCACTAAATGCCAAAGCGTCAGGATTTGATGCGTCATCCATCCAAAAATTGAAGTCTAGGCAGATACCTAATTCGTTTTTCTCTAGGATAATAATCTCAATGAGAGCACCGAATTTTTCCAAAAAAATACTAGTGCTTTATTCTGGGAGGTTTGTAGATTGTTACAAAGGTTATTCTTCTATTTTTTGGCGTGAATTTTATTTCTATATATTCAAATCTTTTTACACTAATTCTTTTCAACGTTTTGAGATTTGAGTATCTTTTATGAATAAAGAGTCTGACACCCCCACCAGACCTACCTTCTCTCGGTATGTGAAAGAAGGCATATGTGGGGGGTGTCATTTCAGTGATCTTTGCCTTGTCCAAGTTATTTAACCATGTTTCAGATAATATTAGCATATCCAAATATTTCTCGTTTATCAATTCTGGAATTTGAACAGTCTGATTACCTACAGATTGTATATTTACATAGCCACAGTTTATTACATCCCTAGTAACCATGTTCAGTATTTTGCAATATCCTTTTCAATTCCATGTCATAAGCTTTGCAGTCTCTAGAATCTACTGTGTGGTCACTTGGTCTGTTTAACTTTGTGCAGTTTATACACTTTGACACTTGCGAATTACGCTTCCTGGTGGAACGTTCCCCTGATAATTTCCCGCAGATTTTATCTTTATTATTAGACTTGCAATCTTTTTCAAAATGTCCATACCTCTGACAGTGGTAGCAGGTGATCATGTGGTACCTGTCACGTATGTTATAGATACCCCATCGTAACAAAACTTTGTCCCCATTATCTTGATAGCCCTCCAAACTTAAGGATCCCATTTCAGCACATAGTGGGTGGCCCCCCCCCCCTATCCGAGGTCTTTTTCTTCAGGACAACATTTATATTCTTTTCTATATTTTGGATTTGGTCCAGGCAGCGATTTTTTTTTAAATTGAAGCATTTACTACATTATCTTCATCATTGCATACATTGCATATCATTATTTTAGGTTTTAGTTTTCCGATTTTTCTCGTTTTAGAGTCAGCTACCAATGTCTGAATTTGATTTGGCACCTCTTCTCTGATCATATTTTTTGTAAGGTTTACAACATCTGTTCCATTCGTAGTTGACCTCATGTTAAGTATAGGAATGTCTAAGTGTTTGTTCAACCTCACTTTTTCTTTCAGTAATTTTAATTGTTGTATAGTTGATTTAATTATCAACTGATTTTTGTTTCTTAACTTTGTCAGCAAATGTCCGTTTCTCCGGTTTTTGGTCTAACAATGATATTCTAAGCGAGAAATACAATTCTAAAACACGATTCAGGGCATGTATAACAGAGCTCAACACAACACGTCCACACTCTA
>NC_090741.1:130182168-130184668 GCF_036898095.1 Palaemon carinicauda | reverse complement strand
TGATGAACAAGCTCTAAAACGTATGCTAGAAGAGAAGGACCTGAATCTGCAGAAGGCTGTAGATATTTGTCGAGCTTCTGAGAGTGCTAATGAGAATAGCGCTACAATACGAGGAATGATCCCAGACAGTATATCAAAAGTTTCACGGTACAAAAGGGACTACAAGAAAGCACCCAACAGTTTATATAAAAAGGAAAGATGCTTTAGATGTGAAAGAGATAGACATTCTGACATGAATGTTTGTAAGGCAAGGGACAAAAAGTGTTCCCAATGCGGAAAGATTGGACATTTTGCTGCTGTGTGTAGGTCAACAGGGAAGGAAACTTCTTCTTTGCTGAAAAAGAGTAAAGATTCAAAGCTAAAATCAACTGGTGGTAAACTTAACAGGGATGTACATAGGATCGTAGGTGATGTATATGTTAACAGTGCCATTTCTCAAGCAACCCCGAAAGTTCAGATTCACATTACTCATCCTGCAGGGAACTCGTCTATACTATGGACACCGGATTCGGGAGCAGAAGCTAGAGTCATGGGGCTCAATGTAGCGAGATCTCTTGGCATATATCCTTATATGCTCGAACCTTCTAAAATTGGAAGGCTTTGTTCTGCAGGTTACCAGACCCTTAATTGTGTAGGAGCTTTCACTTCACACCTTTCACCTGGTGATCGACAAACTAAAGCTGAAATTACTGTGGTGAAAGAAGTAAAGGGAGCTTTATTGAGCTGGTTTGATTCTATTGCTTTAGGAATTCTACCGGAGGATTTTCCTGCTCAAATTAATTCTCTTCCCGTACGATTGTCTGTAAATCCAGATGAAGAAAAGCGCTTAAAGGACTACAAAGAGAAAGAAGACTCTACTTGTAGGGAAGTTCATTCTCCTGTTGCACTTCCAAGGTGGCCTTATGAACGTGATCCAATTGAAGGAGAAAGGGCAGAACATGCTGCAGCTTTGGTATCAGCATTTCCTCGGGTATTTGGTGCCACAAAAATACTGAGGGAGATGCATGGAGGTCCTATGCATATAAAGTTATCCGAAAATGTAAGACCATATGCTGTGACAGCCCCGCGCACTATACCATACAGCTGGAGGCCTGAAATAAAGGATCAGCTTGATGAACTTTTGGAGAAGGATGTTATCTGTAAGGTTGAGCATCCAACAGAATGGTGTCATCCTATAGTGCCTGTTGCTAAAAAGCCAAATGGAGTAAGATTGTGTGTTGATCTCACTAAGATTAATAGGTATGTATGTAGACCCACTTATCCTGTACGATCACCACATGATGCAGTAGCTCCGATAAGCACCGGAGCAATGTGGTTCTCTACACTAGATGCAAAAATGGGATATTTCCAAATCAAAATTGCAGAAGAAGACCAGGATCTCATGTTTTATCACCCCATGGGGTCGCTATAAATTCAAGAGAGCAGTAATGGGACTTATTTCTTCAGGAGATGAATACAATCGAAGAGGAGACCAAGCTCTTGGTGATATACCACAAACTGTGAAGATAGTTGATGATATTCTTGCGTATGATTATTCTTATAAGGATCACCTAGCCCATATTATTTCTATCTTGCAAAGATGTGATGAATATGGGATAACTCTTCATGATCAGAAAATTTGCTTTGCAAAACGTGTTGTTGATTTTTGTGGATATAAAATATCAAGTCGTGGCTACACAGTTGATTCTCGCAAAGTGATGGCTATTGCAGACTTTCCTGTGCCACAACATATAACAGATCTTTGATCTTTTATGGGACTTGTGAATCAGCTTGGAAGTTTTTCTTTAGTGATTGCACGTGAAGCACAACCACTCAGAGATTTACTGAAGCAGCGTAATGAATGGTGTTGGACTGCACAACATGATTTGTCATTTAGGAGAGTGAAGGAAGCACTTACTGCACCCCCTGTACTTGCACATTTTGATGCAACTTTGCCAACCATGTTGCAGACAGATGCGTCACGACTGCATGGTCTGGGATTTGCTTTACTTCAAAAGCATGGAACGGACTGGAAACTAACGCAATGTGGCTCAAGATTCCTTTCAGATGTTGAAACAAGATATTCTGTGATAGAGCTGGAAATGACAGCCGTATTATGGTCAATAAAGAAATGTCATACTTACTTGGCTGGATTACCTCATTTTGATGTTGTGATAGATCATAGACCATTGATACCAATTCTTAACAGTAAATCACTTGGTGAAATTGAAAACCCAAGACTTCAACGCATGAGAGAGAAACTAAGTAATTTTAGTTTTACTGTTCACTGGCAGAAAGGAAGTGCTCATTGTATTCCGGATGCTTTATCACGTGCACCAGTTCAGGATCCTACAGAAAAAAATTGTTTGAAAGACTATGGATCCACTGATCCTTTGCATGTTGCAATGGTGAATGGCCTCGACATGCATGAAGATGGCGTACTTCTAACACCTCTGAAGGACAAAACACTGGAAAAGATACGTGCTGCTGCTGAACAGGATGCAGAATACAATTCTCTTCG
>NC_090741.1:130174668-130177168 GCF_036898095.1 Palaemon carinicauda | reverse complement strand
TAGCTATGATGTGCTAAATAAACTTTGTCTACAATAGCTGTGTAGTTGATCAGCACGAAGGATGTCCAACGCCATGAATTAAATAAAACGCCTGTCGGAGCATAAAAGCGAATATCCCTGGTCGGGGTCTTCCAGTATTGACATCACAGAGGAGGGTGTTGTTGCAGTTGTAGGGAGGGATGTCTTCCAAACGGAGGGATGTGCAAGTTGTCCTACATGCTTAGTAAACTGAATCTTTTCGTTGGTTTTTTTCAAAGGTGTTGTAATCTAATTTCAGGAGAATGGCAGCCATTGTGTTTCTTGAGAGGGCGTTGGCAACAGGATTAATTTTCACAAGGATGTGTTGAAGAGTGTAATTGTATTCAGATATTACGGAGATATTGCCGGACTCCGCCATGAACAGTTTTCTGCTCAAGAAGACCAAAGGTCTTAGTGGGCCGTTTACGATCTGCTTGAGTATTGCACCAATAATGAGGTCCTGCCATCAGTGGAGAAAAGGAGGGGATAATGTCAGATAAGAAAAGTAAGATCAGCTGTTGTTGATAAGCCATTCTTTACGTTGCATGACTCAGCTTCTTGAAGTTAATGCCACTTCAGGTCATTTAGTTTGGTCTCTAGGGCTACGTAGAGGGGGCCAGGAGTGGTGGAAGTGGCTGGCAGGAAACGATGAAAATAGTTGATCATTCCCAAGTATTTTTCATTGCTTTAACAGACAAGGGAGGGGGGGAAGTTCTGAACACATGCTACCTTCTCAGTGAGGGGTTGGACTTCTTCAGGTGTGATGTGGTGCCTAAGAGCGACACTTTGAGATACAATGAAAAAGCAAAACAGTTACAGTCTACTGCCATGTATGGAACACATGTGGTACAATGTATATATCAAGATATATTCAACAATACCCATACCTATTCAGTGCCAGTAAACCTAAGTTATTTTCATAAAATGCCATCCCTAAAACGATCGTAAATGGAAAGTGAAAGAGCTCATCAAGTTCTGCGTGAAAATTACAAATGTAACTATTAGTCAGGAAGCCAAAGTCAGAAAATGTGCAACACCCAGCTGATTGCATGTTAGAATAGTCCAACAAGTCTAAATAGATTGTTCAGATACAGATAAATATGAATCCACTTGTTGGACATTATAGATATGGATAATATGGCCGCCATGACAGTTTTCAAAATGGCCGCCAATTTCTAAACTTTCAGTCATATTTCAGCTTCTAATTGCAATAAACTCACAATGTTAGAGTCAATACCTATGTTTTTCATCGTGTATAAGTTAATTCTGACATTAAGATAAACCTTGGTGTATACATTCTCCAAAAAAAAGTTATTTTTCAAAAATATTTGACAAAATTTGTAGGGAGTTCCTAATTCACATGCTAAGAATTAGAGCCCTTAATATACAAAATGCAATGCATGGATTTTTAAACCTAGCTTATACTTGTAGTGAGCTCGTATTGATTAAATTGCTTTAATTTTGTATTGTATTTGATATTTTTTAGTGTGTTGGTAACTTTGTTATGTTTACTGAAAATAGTAATCAAATTCGACTGGGGTTGACCTGTTACAAACTGCGCATCGTCGTGTTTCGGTTGTGTTTGGTGATCGTTTGATGCAATGTAAAACCTTGGAAATTGGGTGTAGTTTGATTGTATGTCTGTATGTTTAGCTGTATGTTAAATTATGTAACTTCTTATTTTGATATTATCTAATTTAAATGTTTTATTATTCATCAACTCTAACTCTGGCTTTTGAGTTGTGGGGTTTTATGTTATAGTTTTGTTATTTATTTTTATTTGTGATTTCTATATATATTCATTGGTCGAGAATATACGGAGTCTGATTTGTGAAGTCGTAGTGTCAATTTGTATTTTTGGAATTGGTGAGCGTAAGATACAGGATAGCCATCTGAGCCTAGTAAAAACCTACATACTCTTTTACTATTCACTGTTCTAAATAGTTCTAAATATATACTTACTGTGTATTTCTTTTGTGTTCTAGGAATAAAAAATGAAGGCTGCTAGTAGAATTCTCACAGGAGGCTCAAGGAGTCGAGAAGAAAAAGACAGTGTAGACTGGGATAAATGCCTCATTTGCCAGGGCAGTTCAAAAACAAGCAAAACAGAATCTCTACGAAAACTACAATTGTTGGAGTGCAAACTGTAGCTGAATTTTGTAAACAGAGAGAGAAATATAATGACTCTAAATATGTGAATGCATTTTCAAGAATGCGAAAATATTCTATATCTGAATATGTTCACCACATTCAATGGCACAGGTCATGTTACAGTGATTTTACTCACCAAAAGGCATTAGACAAACTTAAGTCACGTGTTCAGTCAAAATCTGTCACTGATGAAGAACAAACTTCAAGTATATCAATCTTCTCAGAAATCCAACCTGAACAAAAGTCCCTCAGATCTGCCCACAGCGCAATGGATTGGTCAAAATGTGCTTTCTGTCAAACTGATATTGTTGGAAAAGCAAGTGTCCTTACA
>NC_090741.1:130149668-130169668 GCF_036898095.1 Palaemon carinicauda | reverse complement strand
AAATCTTGGATTTATTCAGCTTTTCATGACCTCTCCAACTTCGTCGGCCTCTGATAAGTTTAGTACCATTTCTTTTATGTATAAATGTAGGCTCTTGGTAAATTTTTATGTGATTAATAGTATTAATCTTTGTTACAAGAGCCGTTGCCTTCCGGAGGCGTCATGGACGCTGTCGCTCGCTAGGTATGAGTTTTAGTTAGCCAGAGCGACATTCCCGGTTGTTTTTGCTTTAATAAATTTTAGCTATTTAGCGTTACATAGGATTTCCTTTCGTGCTTTAGTATTATTTTGGCGAAGTATTCGCCAACTCTGGCCTACGCTAGGCCATGTAGCCTAGTCGTTTGGTCCTAGTACTTCCTGCATGATTTTGGTTTTCCGAGTGTATTAAAATTTTATTGAAGCTTTAGGCTGTTTTTTATACATTTAAGATTATGTTGAATATTTCCAAGATAGTATACGAGTGAGTTTCGGTGATTTAGGTAATCGATTCTCTTGGAGCCTAGGCTAAGTTGCTTATGGAGCCTTAGTATACTTTCTCATACTCCCCGGTTGCTTTCTTTTCTTCGGAGAAGGTATGCAATCCCTTTCCCTCTGTTTAAGCCTTGGGCTTATCCCTAAGTGGTTTATCTGAATTAACTTTCGATAAAACTATACTGGGGTGTTACTGTAACTTCCTGTTCCAGTAAGTCTGGTTTCAGAGAGGGACAGAACAACAGAGTTTTTAGTCTGAGTCTATGTTTGTCTGGCTTGGGGTAGAGTCTCCCTCGCTGGCCTGACACAGACATAGGAGGCTTAGCCTCCTTAGGTCACTACCGAAGGTTTCTGTACGAGATGATTCCTCTTTTGTGATCTAGCAGACTAGTCCTTGTTGCTGTTCTCGGTGGGAGGATAAGATCCTTTCCCTGGGAGTAGCAACACCTTCCTTGCTTTGGATCTTTGGGAGCTGGCAAGTATTGCTGGCCTCCCTCCTTGGATCTCCCTTAGGCTAAGATGAGTTTTCTTGGCTGCGGGTGATCCTTCAGTAAAGCAAGGTTGGTAGGACCCTCTTTTGTCCCTTCCCCTTCTATCTCCGTAATGGCCTAGCCATTACAGTACTTTAGGTCATTCTACATCTGGACCTAGGATAGGTTAGGATGTGGAATTGACTCAGTCCCTTGCCGGCCGGCAGAGTCTGCCGGCCGGCAAGGATCTTCTGCTCTGAGTGCTGCCCGGACCTCCCTTGGTCCCTCATCCATGCCTGCCTGTAGAGCCAGACGGCATTGGTCAGGAAGCCTGAATTAGATTCTCCCCTTCCTTATCTGCACTCTTTCGGATTGCCGGGCTTGGAGGTAGTTTACGCTCTTATCCCGGCATCCATTCTGTTTTCTTCTAGTGCTGTACCCGACCCGGCTGCTGGCCTATGAGGCTGGCAGCCGGGCAGTCGTAGTCCTCTGGTTCTTTTGCTGCTGGCTGGCATCGGTTGTTTACCTTTGCCGACCGGCTAATGTCAGCCCTTGTCTGCCGGTCGCTAGGAGCAGTGGCCGGCAGCCGGGTGCTACCTTGTGTAGCCGACATTGGCTGTTGCCGGCCGGCACATGCATTTGAATCAGCGTTCTGCCGCCTTATAGCTGTTAAGTAGTATACTTTAAAGCTAGTTATGGTGTGTGCCGGCCGGCAAGTGCCGGCTGGCGCATAACCTTCTATACTGTACCAGTATTCTTCAGTATAACATATACTGTAAGAAGAAAACTATAGTATAAGTTTTGGTACAGCACTGTGTGTTCTAACACTTTTGTGTTGTCTTGCACAGCCCTTTGCTGTTGCCTTACAGATAAGAAAGTGAGTTCTTTCTTGTCTATTATCCAGGATTTTAAAATCATTGCTTAGGTGTGAGCTACACCTGTTTCCTCTGGAAACTTTTCATTGGTTATTTTAGAAGAGATTAACCATACGATTTTATTATCTGGAAGGCTGCAACAATTGGTTGTGAAGGAAACACAAGTGTGTGTCTTTCCTTTGTGAATTGTTATGCTAAACTATGCATATCCAGTGATACGTAGTTCACTTGATACTCATGGAAATTTCTTCTCTTTACAGGAGGACCCTCCGAAGTGCGGAAGTGTTTTCTGCAACGTCCACAGTAAGAACCTCTGCGGACATGAGTTTTGTAGGAGGCACGCAGCATGCGCTGTCTCCAAGGGTGATCTCCAGTATTGGGACCCTCAGGTATGTACCGTGTGCACTAACCTGATTACTGAGGCCTTTGATTCCCCTAGGACGGCGGAATCAAGGGATATAGCAAGGGAGAAGCTTCGTACCTGGGTAAGGGGCTTCCAGATGAACACCTCTGGACCTTATCTTCCAAGTGAGAAGATGAGGGTGTATCTTTTCCCTAGGGCATCAGCTGATGCAGTGATTCCCCAGCCTCAAGAGGAGATCCCCCAAGTTTAGATCCAGGTGGATGCTGAAGTCGCGGTCGCTTTGCAAGACATCCAGTTGGATGACAGGATGTCTGATGTGGACGAGCGTCTGGAGGAAGACCTCCTGGCAGGAGACCAGGATGAAGTTCAAGCCCCAGACATTGTAGAGGAAGAGGCCGACGAGGTGTCGGCTACTCCGGTTTAGATCCCGGAGCCTATTCCCTCAACATCGTCCGCTCTCCCAGTAGAGCTGGGACAGGCCCTCTCCTCCATTGTTGGAATGATCCAACAAATGCAGAAGGAGAATCAGGATAAGGCGGCTGCAATGGAACTGCAGATGCAGAGGCTTGCAGCATCACATGGGCCCCAGAAAAGGCTCAATGTAAAAGACCTTCCCTTGTGCTCAGATGCTAACCCATGGAGGTATGCTGAGCACATGCCGATGACGACTGGAAAGATCGTCATCTCGGATATGTTGGGTTCAGTTCCCCTAGAGGAGGTGGAATTCTGGCCCAGCAAGGGGTCATATCCGGACTGTTATGTCCGGCTGAGGAAGGAACCAGCTTCAAAGGAGGAGACAGAGCCGAAGGAGGTCATAGTGGTGGACCATGCTAAGGCTCAAGCTTTGCTTTCATCCTCGATGAAAGAGAGGGGCTTCACAAACTCAAAGGTAGCTGCATTGAGTAAGAAGCTCCCTTCCTTTGTGTCCTCTCCTGCTAGAGCCTTCCCCTTTTTACAGAAAGGGTTTGCGGCTGTACTAAAAGCAGTCGAGGCCGGCAAGCCTTGCCCCTCCCTGGAGGAGTGTAAACCCTTGTCGCTGGCCCTGCCTATGGACCACAAAGACTGGAAGGACGTCAATCTTACCTTCTCAGTTGGGAAGTTGGAGGCTGATAATGCCGGACGTCAGTTCGGCGAGGACCTCCCTAAGCTGTCTGACTTTCTTTTGTGGAGAGAGCTCGAGACAAAAGAAAGACTGGCTGCCTCAATGTCTCTTCAGACTACTCTTGAGACGATGGCAAGTGACCCCAAGGTCCATGAAATGTTCATGGTAGTGGCCAAGACTCATCTGGCCACAGTGACGAAGGATCTTTATAGCTTCGTCAGGGCGAGGAAAGCTTGTAGGGAGTTCGTGTTCACCTCGGCTACGGTGAGGCACGAGCCAAGGAAACTAATCTCCTCCAACATTTGGGGAAAAGACCTTTTCCCTACCGAATTGGTCAAAGAAGTTGTTGATAGGGCCACCACGGAGAATAGAAACCTTCTCCAAAAGTGGGGCCTGGCTATCAAAAGAAAGTCTTCCCCGGATGAGGGTCCTCAACCAAAGAGGAAGACTATGAGGACTAGGCTACCTTCTCGGCCAGCCAAGCCTCTTAAACAGCAACAGCAACTGCAATTGCCCTTGCCTTCTGTGCCCCAGATGGTGGCACAAACCCCGACCACATTCCAGTGGGTACCCCAGGCTGTGTCGACACAGTCCACGGCATTCACCCCTACGTTCGAAGGGCAGTCTACTTCCTTTCGAGCAAAACCTAGAGGAGCAGCCAGAGGCTCGTCTAGGCGCCCCTCAAGGGGAAGCGGATTCAGAGACGGTCGCGGTCAGGGAGGCAAGACCTCAGGACGGCAGTCCAAGTGAGATGATGCCGGTAGGAGGGAGACTTCAGAATTTTCGGGATCGGTGGACCTTCGATCCCTGGGCCCACAGCCTACTCAAGAATGGACTGGGCTGGAGCTGGTACAGCACTCCACCCCCGTGCCCTTGGTTTTTCCAACACTCCACCCCCGTTCTGGAGGAGTACGTTCAAGTACTGTTGGAGAAAAAAGTGATCCGAAGGGTGAAGTCCATCAAATTCCAAGGGAGGCTGTTTTGTGTTCCCAAGAAAGACTCGGAAAAGCTCAGAGTCATTCTGGACTTGTCGCCACTCAACAAGTTCATAGTGAATTGCAAATTCAAGATGCTAACACTGCAACACATAAGGACCTTACTGCCCAAGAGGGCATATTCCGTCTCCATAGACTTGTCAGACGCCTATTGGCACGTTCCAATCAACCGTCGACTCTCCCCCTACCTAGGGTTCAAGCTACAATGAAGACTATACGCCTTCAGAACCATGCCATTCGGGCTAAATATAGCCCCAAGGATTTTCACGAAGCTTGCGAGCGTAGCTCTCAAACAATTACGCCTAAAGGGAATTCAGGTAGTAGCCTACCTGGACGACTGGCTGGTGTGGGCAGCATCCGAGACAGAATGCTTGCAAGCTTCCAGTCAAGTGATCCAGTTCCTAGAGTATCTAGGCTTCAAGATCAAAAGAAAAAAGTCTCGACTTTCTCCATCTCAAAAGTTCCAGTGGCTGGGAATCCACTGGGACCTAATGTCACACCGTTTCTCTATTCCGGCGAAGAAAAGGAAGGAGATAGCGGGTTCTGTCAAGAGACTTCTAGATACCGAAAGGATATCAAGACGCGAACAGGAGAGGGTACTGGGCTCTCTCTAGTTTGCTTCGGTGACAGACCCAGTGCTAAGAGCACAGCTAAAGGATGCAACCGGAGTTTGGAGAAGTTATGCATCAAACGCGCGAAGAGATCTGAGAAGACCAGTTCCGCTTCGGCTATGTACTCTTCTCAGGCCTTGGTCCCAAGCCAGACATCTAAAGAAGTCGGTTCTTCTTCAGCCACCTCCCCCGTCGGTGACGATTCACTCAGACGCCTCGAAGGAGGGATGGGGAGGTCACTCTCATCGGAAAAAAGTCCAGGGGACTTGGTCCAAGCTATTCAAGACCTTTCACATAAACTTTCTAGAAGCTATGGCAGTGCTCCTTACTTTAAAGAAAGTCTCCCCGCGTCACTCGATCCACATAAGGTTGGTGATGGACAGCGAGGTAGTTGTGAGATGCTTGAATCGACAAGGATCGAGGTCACCACCTCTCAACCAGGTGATGTTGGCCATCTTCCGATTGGCGGAAAAGAAGAAGTGGTACCTGTCGGCAGTTCACCTTCAAGGAGTCCGCAATGTGACAGCGGACGCTCTATCCAGGTTCACACCGATAGAGTCGGAATGGTCCTTAGACGCAGGATCATTCTCCTTCATTCTGAATCAAGTCCCAGAGCTGCAGATAGACCTCTTTGCGACGAAAGACAACAAGAAGTTGCCCCTGTACGTGTCCCCATAAGAGGACCCCTTAGCGGAAGCAGTGGACGCGATGTCCCTCGACTGGAACAGATGGTCCAGGATTTATCTGTTCCCTCCTCACAACCTTCTGTTGAGGGTCCTCAACAAACTGAGATCCTTCAAGGGGGTAGTGGCAATAGTGGCCCACAAGTGGCCGAACAGCGTGTGGTTCCCCCTGGCATTGGAACTACGGCTGAAGTTTGTACCTCTACCAGATCCAGTTCTGACCCAGCGAGTCCAGAAGTTGACTGTCTGCGCTTCATTACAGAAAACCCGGACCCTGCAGCTCATGATTTTCTCTCCCTGGCGGTGAGAAAGCGTTTCGGGATTTCGAAAGCCAGCATAGACTTCCTAGAGGAATATAAGTGCAAATCTACTAGAAGGCAATATGAGTCATCTTGGAGAATATGGGTGGCCTTTGTCAAGGCGAAGAATCCGCAGGAGATCTTGACAGACTTCTGCTTATCTTTCTTCATCCACCTCCATGGTCAAGGGTTGGCAGCTAACTCGATTTCGGCGTGTAAGTCTGCTTTGACAAGACCCATTCTATATGCCTTCCAGGTCGACCTAGGTAACGAGATCTTTAATAAAGTTCCGAAAGCCTGCGCTAGGCTCAGACCTTCAGCACCTCCAAAGCCCATTTCATGGTCTTTAGACAAAGTTCTTCATTTCGCTTCTCTGTTGAGCAATGAGGATTGTGCGTTAAAGGATTTAACACAAAAAGTTATTTTCCTATTTGCACTCGCGTCCGAGGCCACGGTTAGTGTGATTGTAGCCCTCTCGAGAGAGGCAGGTCGTTTTCAGTTCCTGGATGGGGGAGAACTGAACCTGTTTCCGGATCCTACGTTTCTCGCAAAGAATGAGTTTCCCACCAACAGGTGGGGTCCCTGGAGAATCTGCCCTCTGAAAGAAGATGCATCTCTATGTCCAGTAGAATGCCTAAAGGTCTATCTTCGTAGAACTTCAGACTTCAAGGGTGGTCAACTATTCAGGGGAGAAACATCAGGCTCAAATTTATCTCTGAATCAACTCAGAGCGAAAATCACATATTTTATTCGCAGAGCGGATCCTGACAGTACACCCGCAGGTCACGATCCGAGGAAAGTTGCCTCATCCTTAAATTTCTTTAATTGTATGGATTTTGAACATCTTCGTTCATACACTGGCTGGAAGTCTTCCAGAGTGTTCTTTCGCTACTATGCGAAGCAAGTAGAGGAACTAAAGAGATCTTTGGTAGCAGTGGGTCGCGTTGTTAACCCTACTGTTTAACTCTGCGAGGAACAGTGGTTTTAATTGGGACGATTAATTCCAGGGTGAGTGTGTAGTTACATACGGTACTTCAAACTAAGTGAGGGTACTGAGTTGCCCACGTAGACTGTTCTATTTCCAAAGGTGAACCTAGCATAAGTGCAGACATGTGTGCCGAGCGTTTTCTAACGCTAATGTGATTGATTTGTAATACAGACTTTTATGACTTTGATACCTCGGTATCTTAAAAGTGGCAATAATGTTTTTCCTTTCAGATAAACAAGTTCTGTTTACTATCATACTTATGCTTAAAGTTTTGGGTTTTCCTCTTCTTATATATATATATATATATATATATATAATTGTGGTTAACCTGTCTGTTTATTGTCTGTCAATGAACTTGTTCTTGAGAACCTTGCGTCTCCTTCACCTGTGTCAATTTATTGGTATAATTGAGCATTCATTCTATGTACTTTATCTGGGATAATTCTAATAGAATTGTTCCTTTATGCAAGCTATGTTGCATTGGTTTATGCTTTCCCTTAACGGGAGGACTCCGTCCCAGAAGGGGACGGTGGCGGTTTTACAAGTTTCCTCCTATGCGGATATAAACCTTTGTCCAATACAGGTATTGTGCGGAGATCTGGTCGATATTTCATATTGACGCAGTGGTTCTTTACAAACTATGCTTTACTTAATATAGGGTGAGACCACTATATTAGCTTGCCTGGTATTCATACATATGTATATGTACTCTTCGAGACTTTTCCAGAGCCTATAGGACTCTTCCCTGTAGGGGGCAGGAAGCTCTAACATAGTTTATGGTTAGTTGAAAAGATGTATAACGGTAACATCTTAGGTCTCTAGGTCTAGTCGACCGGGAAAAATTACCTCCGGGGAGTACGGCACGTTCTGAGAATCCACAGATAGAGTAATGCTCTGGTATACTTCCATCAGGACGACATGGCTTGAGCCCAAAAAAAGGATTTTGAGCGAAGCGAAAAATCTATTTTTGGGTGAGATGGCCATGTCGTCCTGATGGACCCGCCCTTCCCTTTCTATGAAAGGGCTGTAGGACCCCTCCCTACATACAGTATCTGTAGCACCTCGTGTATGGCTACAAGGAATACAGATGGCGCCAGGATCGGCGCCAGGCACGCTTACGAAACTAGAGAAGAGGGAGCCTTGGGAGCGGCTCCCCCTTTTTCTTTCCCGTTTTCGTTTCTTGCCACTTGACCCCTTCGATGTGTTATCTCTGTTTGGGGTGCAGATTGCCATGTGGCGTGTCAAGAATACGTCCTCTGATATGTCGCGATATCCCTTTCATTAGGGATATTCGCTCCAGGAGTTAGAATTCGGGGTACCTTAAGGTAAATTCTCTGGGAATATCGCCGTAGTTGTAATATACCCTAGGAAGCTACCTTATAGGAACTTCCATCAGGACGACATGGCCATCTCACCCAAAAATAGATTTTTCGCTTCGCTCAAAATCCGTTATATATATATATATATATATATATATATATATATATATATATATATATATATATATATATATATATATATATATATATATATATATATATATATATATATACATATATATATATATATATACGGAGAGAGAGAGAGAGAGAGAGAGAGAGAGAGAGAGAGAGAGAGAGAGAGAGAGAGATCTAAATATATATATATATATATATATATATATATATATATATATATATATATATATATATATATATATGTATATATATATATATATATATATATATATATATATATATATATATATATATATATATATATACATATATACATATATATATATATATATATATATATATATATATATATATATATAATATATATATATATATATATATATATATATATATATATATATATTTATATATATATATATATATAAATATATATATATATATATATATATATATATATATATATATATATATATATATATATATATTTATGTATATATATAATTATACACACATTATATATATATATATATATATATATATATATATATATATATATATATATATATATATATATATATATATATATATATATATATATGTATATATATATATATATATATATATATATATATATATATATATATATATATATATATATATATATATATATAAATATACACAAATATTATATATATATATATATATATATATATATATATATATATATATATATATATATATATATATATATATATATATATATATCTTTATCATCATCATCATCATCATCAACTTCTATGCATATTGACGTCGTCTTTAACTCGAGTTTCTAATTCAATACTTTTTCATTCATCATATCTTCATTCCGTCTTCGTATTCCTCAGCAATGTAGGCCTATCCTTTCAAACGCCTTTAGTGTCCTTGGATAGCTTAGTTAAATGGTTGGTAAACTAATGCCTTACAGGGAGTACGAAGAGTTTGCCCAGATTGCCTCCATTTACTCAACATCATGATAGCATGTAATAGTTTATTTGTTTATCCTGTCAAGCCATTTAACCTCCCAATACTCTTTTGAGGTTTTCAAACTCAATTTTACTAAATCTCTTTTGAGATTTTTCCATCGTCATATCATGATTCATGTCCATACAGTAACACTGATATCACTAAACTGGTCATAGCCTGATTTTCTTTTCTGCAATTTTAGGCTAATTAATCAAAAAATTTACTCAACGTAGCCATTGTCTGATTAGCCTTTTTTTTAAATATTTCATTTAACTCTAATTCTGAAGACCATGTTTAACCGATCAAGCTCCTAAATACTTAATTACAGTAATTCTACATCATAAATCCTGCCTGCTTACAACGATATTTCATCTTCCATTACATATTCCGTTTCATCTTCTCTGACTTTCCTCTATTTATCTTGAGCTCAACTTCATGTGATATTTCATGCATTCTGGAAAGCAAGCTTTCAAATCCTCGCGTATTCTGCTAATAAAGAATGTGTCATCAGCCTAGTCTAGGTCAGCTAAATTACTATTACCAATCCAGTCCAATCATTCTCCACCATCTCTGACTGTGCTACGCATTACAAAATCCATGAGAGTTATAAAAAACATAGGTGACAAAACATTCCTTACGAGTACTACGCTGTACACTAGAAATGATTTTTGATAGGACTCCACTAACAATAATTTTGCACATGCTCTGCTTATGAACAGACTTAATCAGATTTACATATTTAGGAAGTATTCCATAATAACACTTGACTCTCCATAAAATTGGTCGGTGCACACTAGGCTATTCCATACTCCACAAATGCCCACAAAAATGATTTTATATATATATATATATATATATATATATATATATATATATATATATATATATATATATATATATATATATATATATATATATATATATATATACATGGCATTATTGTACAATATATCCCAGAATGAAAATCTGGTCAGTACACCTACATTTTCTAAATACTGCGTGTTGATCTCTCAAATTTTCATCAATCTTTCTCTTTCTTATCCTTGCAATAAGTATACTATATATTTTCGTGACAAATAACGAACAGTAAGTGTGATATCTCCGTAATTACTACAGTCAGACAGGTATTATTTTTTAGTCATTTACATCAACTCTCTTAGCTTCCATACATCAGGTTTTCCTTTTTCATTCCACATTTTACAATATAATCTTATAAGTATTCTGGCAGCCACTTAATTTTCAGCTTCTATTATCTCAGCATTCATTTCATCAAAAGATAGTTATTTTATGATACTTCTAAAAGATAGCCTTGACCTCAAACACACTGATTTCATTCATTGGTGCATCTGTAATAATCATATATTACATGTTTAAAACACATGACGTAATAGGTCATTGTGAAGTAGAAGCTAGTGTGAGAAGTGCTGTAGTCAGACAGATCATAACAGGATGCGAATACCAGATCTCAGCAATGTAACATTTTTATGAAGAATAAACACAAATACGAACCGTGAGAAAGAGTTGTGTCGCCACCGGATGCAGGTGTCTTCCTATACTAATGTTTAGTTTACATTCTGTGTTTAAATGCTGAGATAACTGACTATACGATATCTGTGATATCGATATTTTAGCCAGTTCTTATCAATACATCATATGGAATGGTCATCCGACCAAACCAGCTATACTCCTGTGATGGAGATGCTAACAATGTTGTTTTTAAAGAATAAACCATTTTGAAGTTAACTTGATTGACTTTACTTGAAAATGTAACATCCCAACTAACATACTCAATGTGTGTTAACAACAGTAGCACACTAATAAATGGTGGCAGCGGTAAAACTTTAAGAATCAGAGAAAGATCTTCAAGAATCAATGAATAAAACTCTAAGAATCAGAGAAAGATCTTCAAGAATCAGCGAATAAAACTCTAAAAACCAGAGAAAGATCTTCAAGAAATCAACAGTAATGAATTTACAATTTTGACTAAGTATCATAGTCCATCAAATAATGAAACATTTAATGAATATTATACATACAAACTGATGAACTGGATCTTCAATCAACATCCTAAGAAAACAAAGGACTGACGTTCAACGCTTACAAAACATATCCAGGAAGCACTACATGCAACGGAAATCGGACCGAAAACATTCACCCAAACATCAATAGAGAGAGAGGAAATAGGACCGAAAACATTCACCCAAACATCAAGAGAGAGAGAGGAAATGATGACATCACACAGCACCATATAAGCTAAGTACAAATACATTTTCTTATTCATTTCAGTATTGAACAGTGAGGTGTAGTTATCAAGAGTCGTTAGTCCATTATTACTGGGGTGAGTGGTTTGCTACTCTTCTATTTTCCTTTCATTAAAGGAAACTGTGTTCAACTCCGAATTCTCATCTAGACTTTTTTTCTCTCTTTGTGCTAATTCTGTTTTCTTTCAGAAATTCTCGGGAAATATCTTTGTGTTCCGTTTTCTTTCAGAAATTCTCGGGAAATATCTTTGTGTTCCGTTTTCTTTCAGAAATTCTCAGGAAATATCTTTGTGTTCCGTTTTCTTTCAGAAATTCAAGGGAAATATCTTTGTATTAGTATCATTGTTTTGGGGAATTTTGTATAATCTTTATCATTGAGTGCTTCTGTGTTTACGCAGTGGACGTCTGTATTCATATAGATATTTTGATAGAATTGCAAGGGGTCGAAGAGATAGGAAAAAAAATACTGTAAACATGACGCCCCCTGTGAGCCCAGCCCCTGGACCGAGTAACCCTTTCCCGATTGTGACACTTGTAAATGCTAGGTCAGCAATCCTTCCTTTTCAGGGTCGGGTTAATGGGTTCTTGCCTCAAAATGTGGAGTCATGGATTTCATCCATCGATGCCCATTTAAATGCCAAACAAATTGTAGACCCTTTTGTAGAATTACAAGAAGCTAAAAGTTTTATAGATTTTTCCAAGGGAGATGCGAGTGCGTATTTAAGAGGTGTTTCATTTCAAGAAGCAGTTACCTGGGATGATTTCAAAGTTAGGTTACACGCGGTCTATGGGGGTGAAGAAGCCTTGGATGTAGTATTAACGTTAAGAAATACACTTAATCAACCCACTATGACTCGGCTTAATGTTATTGAGAGAGCAGCTCTCATAGCTGATAGACTTAATGAATATCAAGATATTTTAGGTGATTCCACTTGGGTTACTAGAGATAACATCTCCGTGAAAGATTTTTTACGATTAATGTATTTAACTTGCATGACACTTATGTTCCCTGAAGCTTTAGTGCGGTGTTTTGATAAAAAGTTAACGCCTGCAAGTACGGAATTGGATGTATATAAACAGATAAAGAAACACATGTGTAAGTGTCCTGACCTTGATCCCATGTTGACTCAAGTTTTTGCAAAAAATGAAACAAAGCTACAACAAGTAAATGTTGTTAATAATAGTCAAGTTGCGAGAATGACGTGTTATAAATGCAAACGTCAAGGTCACTTGATCGCGGACTGCAGAACGAAATTCTGTTCGATACATAATAGTTCGACTCATTCATATAGTCAGTGCTACTCGCGTAAGACACAACAGAATCCTAGAAATACACAGTCAATTCCACAGTCAGTTCCATATGAAAATAAAAATAAAAATCCTCATTTTAATAAGAAGAAACAGCCAGACGTCAATGTAGTTCAGAATCCCAAACAAACAAACAGTTCTTCGAATAACGCTGAGCCTGGGTTGTCAAACCATACCTCGCAAGGTCAGACTAATTTTCAGAATGTGCAGAGCAAAGCAAATACCACATAATTAACTCCAGTGGGGAAGAGAGTGATGTTGGATGAAGGTCATTCATGTCAACATCAGTAGTATTGAATAGTCAATTTAATGTTTTATCAGATTATTGTGAGGCAATAGATTTTCCTATGAAACACACGGCGGAATTGAGTAAATCAGTGCATGCTCCCGTAGATTTGCAACGAATTTATACAATAATAAGCCAAAATGAGTTACGACCAACATTATATGCTGTAAATTTAGAACACAAATCCTTTACGTTATTTTTTGACTCTGGTAGTCCACGTAATATCATGGATTTAACCCTGGATAGGTACGGTCCTCGGACACCCCTTTAAGGGTATACTCGGACGCGAACGACCCCGACGCCAAAAAAAATTCTTGAAAAATCAGTTTTTGCAGTAACCTCCTTTTTTCTTTTGCCAAAAAAAACTTCAATGAATGCTTAAAACAACTGTAAAGATAAATACTACTCATCTGCAGAAAAACTATTTATTATAAATATTTTAAAAAATTAAGTAGAAAAAAAAGACCTGACGTAAAAATTCATAAAAAAAAAGTTTATACATATATACACAAATCCTTTTAGGAATTGATTCTTGAATGTTTAGGACACATCTTGATGTATTTTGGATGAAGTCAGACCCATGGAGGTGAAGATCTGAAATGAGAAAAAAAGGGTAACTTTTTTTGGCCAAAAAAATTGTCCAAATTTCATGAATTTTTTTGGGTACCCAAATGAAATAGGAAGTGGCTAATTTTTTTAGGGAATAAACATATGTTATCCTAAAATAGAAATATGTAAAAAAATCTTCATTATTTTGTAAATTACATTTATATCAGGGGCCATATCTAAAGGTAATTTTTTGAGTACTTAGAAATTCCGTAAAAAAATACATATATTTAATATATAATATGATATTTATGCAGGTAAAAATATACCAAAATATCACAAATTCTATAGGGAACAAGAATATATATAGATAGGGCAGCTTACGCTTCGGATATGTCCACAAAATGGCCGCCAACCACACTGACTCAGACTCCCTAATCTGCCACTTGAAATGTAGGAAGGGTATGTCAATTTCAAGGTGTTATTTACTAATCTAATTATTATTGGATATGCATAAAAATTGTATGGTGGGTTGCTGGATAATTGTCGATTATTTTACGACTATAAAATTAAAATTCTGACCCAAAAAAATTTTTTTGAAGGGAAATAAAATCGAAAAAAAAAATGTAAAACAATATTTTAGCTAAAAAAATTTGATGATATTCAATCAAAAAAAAAGTAAACAAAATTTTCCGACAAATAAACATCTAGAGGAATCATTACTCTGTGATAGTTCCTTAGTACGTAGTAATTTTGAAAGAATTGGGAAAAAACGAAAAAATGGCAATCACAGGAAAATCGAACACATACCTATATATACGCCATATCTGGCTAAAAAAAAGATAGGCATGGGTAGTCAGATCATCTAGAAACACTTTCCAACACTATAAAAATATAAGTTTTGCGACACTACTTGCCAATTCCTTACGGTAACATGACTAAGCAAAAAAATGCAAAACAAATAAAAAGGGGCACTCGCGGAAAAATGGCTAACATTCTAATATACGGCATTTCAGAAAAAAAAAATTCAGCCACGTGCTAGGCAAACCATCAAGGCACATTTTCCGACAAATAAACATCTAAATGAATAATTACTCTGTGATAGTTCCTTAGTACGTAGTAATTTTGAAAGAAATGGGAAAAAACGAAAAAATGGCAATCACAGGAAAATCGAACACATACCTATATATACGCCATATCTGGCTAAAAAAAGAAGATAGGCATGGGTAGCCAGATCATCTAGAAACACTTTCCAACACTATAAAATTATAAGTTTTGCGACACTACTTGCCAATTCCTTACGGTAACATGACTAAGCAAAAAAATGCAAAACAAATAAAAAGGGGCACTCGTGGAAAAATGGCCATTCTAATATACGGCATTTCAGAAAAAAAAAATTTCAGCCACGTGCTAGGCAAACCATCAAGGCATATTTTCCAACAAATAAACATATAAATGAAATATTACTCTGTGATAGTTCCTTAGTACGTAGTAATTTTGAAAGAAATGGGAAAAAACGAAAAAATGGCAATCACAGGAAAATCGAACACATACTTATATATACGCCATATCTGGCTAAAAAAAAAATAGGCATGGGTAGCCAGATCATCTAGAAACACTTTCCAACACTATAAAAATATAAGTTTTGCGACACTACTTGCCAATTCCTTACGGTAACATGACTAAGCAAAAAAATGCAAAACAAATAAAAAGGGGCACTCGCGGAAAAATGCCCAACATTCTAATATACGGCATCTCAGATAAAAAAAAAGACATGCACTTGTTAGCCCAACCATCAAGGCACACTTTCTAACACATAAACATGAAAAAAAAAATGAATAATATACGGCAATTCCTTACTACGTAGTAATTTTTACAAATATTGAAAAAAAACAGAAATTGGTAACCGCAGTTAAATACCCAATATACCAATAACTACGTCGTATCTGACAAAAACAAAGTCATGCATGGGTAGCCAGATCATCTAGACACACTTTCAAACACTAAACAAACAAAAGTTTTATGACACTATTTGGCAATATCTTACGGAAAAATGACTTGGCAAAAAAATGAAAAAAAATGAAAAAGGGGCACTCGCGGTAAAATGGTCCTCGTGGTGATGAACGACCTTTTAACTAAAAAAAAAAACATGCACATGGTAGCCAAACAATCCACCAAGACTTTCCACAACTGATAACCAATACAAGTTGCACCATTCTACGACAATTTCATAATACGTAATAACTTTGATAATTATGCAAACTACCTTAGAAGGGTAAACTCGGACGCGAACGACCCCGATGCGTCTCAGAAATCAGGGATGGAGTACAGCTACAGCAATGCACATCTGGACACTACTAGAGTGTGTAGGGGAGACACCTCCTGCAGGTCGATCACCCACAAATTCAGTCACGGGGGTGAGTCACGTGAGAAAAACCTGTTTTTTTTTTACGCTCGGGGTCGCGAACGACCCACCGTACCTATCCAGGGTTAAGGACACATCATTTGTTGTTTTCGAACTTTCCGATAGAAAAATCCGGAGTGAGACTCTCGGGTATAGGAAATAATGAATTAAATGTAACATAACTCATGTTCAGTTCAAGGTCGGTAAGCGCACGTTTGCCGATACATTTGTTGTTGTACAAAACATTGATATGTATCCAGCTGTAATTATAGGATACCCATGTATGAGCAATCAACACATTATCTTAGCCCCTGCCAACCACGGTGTGTATATTAAAGAAAAATTCTATAAGTCTTCTAATACCTTAAAATCAGTTCTGGATAAAAAGGAGACGGCAAATGTAACCGTAACGTACGTTGAAGAACCAATAATTTGTCTCACTAATAAAGAAATAATATACGCGACCCAGCAGAATTCTCGTTCACCCGTAATATCATCTTGCACGCAATCTATCGAGCCAAACATACCTTCGAATTTGATAATGCAAGTAAAGAAAACATTACCGGGATCTGAAATATTAATCCTTTCCAACACTTTGAAAACTAACTGATTGTCTGTCACACAAGCTGTTTATAAAGTGGGCTCACATCAACAATGTAATATTGAAGTCTGTAATCATTTAAATACCACTTTAGTAATTCACAAAAATCAACATATCTTGGATGTAGAAGTTTATAAATATCGTATTCTTACCGTTGCTGAAATCAATTACGCTCAATCAGTTGCGGATGAATCCCTTTTGCAATCTATTAAAAATAAAATCAATAAAGACATTCAAGACGAAGAAATTCAGCAGAAAATTTTTGGACTTTTAACTAAATATCAGGATGTTTTTTCTACTACGGATGGATCCTTAGGAAAAACAGATGTGATAGAGCATCAAATAAGGTTAAAGGACAAGCAGAAAACTATCTATGTACCCTCGTACAGACTCCCTATGAAATTCCAGAATGAAACAAATGATGAAGTAGGTAAAATGCTAGAAGAAGGAATCATTAGGAAATCGAACAGCCCTTATAATTTTCCATTAATAGTTGTACCGAAAAAAGATCGAACATGGCGTACCTGCGTAGACTTCCGTCGTCTAAACGAGGAGACGATCCCTGATCGATTCCCAGTGCCATGTACTGACGATATTTTGTCTTTGTTAGGTCAGAATGAATATTTTGCCAGTTTGGACTTACTTAAAGGCTTTCACCAGATATCATTAGAAGAAGATAGTATCCCATACAGCCTTCAGCACAGCCAGGGGACATTATGAATTTTTACGGATGCCTTTTGGTTTACGTTGTGCTCCCATAACATTTACAAGAATGATTAACATAGTGTTTGGAGACTTGCTAGGGGATATATTGCATGCCCATATGGACGACCTTGTAATCTTTTCCAACACCTTAGAAGAACATCTACGTAAATTAGAACTAGTACTACAGTGACTAAGACAACATAACTTAAGAGTAAAGATTAGTAAGTGTGAGTTTTTCAAAACAGAATTGATATATTTGGGTTTTATGGTGTCAAGCCAAGGTCTTAAAGTAGTCCATGATAAGGTGTCGGCTATCCGTAACTTTCCCATTCCTACTAATGTCAAGGGAATACAGCAATTTCTGGGTTGTAGTGGATATTACAGGCGTTTTATACGCAATTATTCAATAATAGCCGCTCCCTTAACTGATCTTACAAAGAAGGGCGTAGATTTCATATGGTCTGAGCAGCATCAACAGGCGTTTAATACCATGAAAGATGAACTGTGTAGTTCTCCTATCTTAAAATTTCCTGACTTCAGTAAGGAATTCTTCATTGCAACAGACACCTCAGACTTAGGAGTAGGTGGGGTATTGCTTCAGCAATATGATAAACATTTTTTCCCGATAGCTTTTTATTCTCGAAAACTGAGAACTTCCGAAAGTAAGTATGCAGTAATAGACAAGGAAGGGCTATTGTTAATTCACTAGTGCATTTTAAGTTCATAATATACGGTTATCCCGTTAAGGTTCTTACTGATCATAAACCACTAACCGAATTCTTTAAAGGCTTCAACCACAGCCCCAAACGAACTCGGTGGCATTTGATCATTCAAGACTTTGGCGCGAGAATCGGGTATTTACCTGGGAAAGCAAATATCATTGCTGATGCATTATCACGCAACCCCGTGTCATCTTGTACGGAGCCTTTAGCTGAATTAATAGATATATCAACATCCATGCCTATTGTTAAAACGATATCTGAACAAGAAGATTTGGGCTGGAGCACTGAATTATTACAGACTGAGCAAAGAAAAGATCAGAAATTAGAAACAATTATAAATGCTTTGAAAGGCAATCATAAAGAAAAGGAATATATAAAGTATTAGCAGCAGAATTATATAATCAAAGATAATATTCTGTGTAGGACCGTGACAAGGAAAACCCGCAATACACCACATGTAACTAACGACTAGGTAGTGGTACCAATCTCACTTATTTCCACTGTCCTGAATTGGTTGCATGCAAATCCATTGCATGGACATCTGGGGTTCTCATTAATGTCACAGAAAGCCAAATCATTGTTTTGTTGGCATACGATGCTTACAGATATAAAAGAACACGTAGCTAATTGTCGCACATGTCAGGAAAACAAAGGGCATACGAAAACACCTGTCAGCCTAGGGGCTTATCCCGTGCCCAATCAACCCTTTGAAAAAATACATTTAGATTTGTTAACAGGATTTTACGAGTTAGACATAGGAAATAAGCACCTCTTAGTAATTTTAGATGCTTTAACTCTATATACAGAACTAATAGCGCCTAAAACTAAAACTGCGATTGAATGCGCTAGGAAGTTTTACGAGTGTTACATTTGTATACATGGAATTCCACACATGATAATCTCAGACTCGGGTGAAGAATTTAATAATCACTTTCTTACCTCATTGTGTGAATTCCTTAGCATAAAGAAAATAAATACCATGATATATCACCCAGAGTCGAATGGGCTAGTGGAAAGAGCAAATAGGAAGGTTTTGAATATATTAAGAGTAACACTAGGGGGATCAGACCCCAACTAGGATATTGCAATACCTGCGTTACTGAGTACTCTGAATCATATTTATATCAGTATTTTTTTTTTGGTACCTTATAATCATTTGCTAGCAATGTACCATATATGTGATCTGTATTTATCATGCATTTTTTCTTTGCTTTGGTAATATCTGTTCAT
Source organism: Palaemon carinicauda (assembly GCF_036898095.1). Lineage (NCBI taxonomy): Eukaryota > Metazoa > Arthropoda > Malacostraca > Decapoda > Palaemonidae > Palaemon > Palaemon carinicauda. The sequence goes on along the minus strand of NC_090741.1, from coordinate 130,150,288 downwards.
ATGCATTATTGTTATTATTTTTTTTTTACTGTGCCTATTTTTCATCCTCATTTGCTTATGGCTAAAGTTAAACAAAGAATAATACATATATCCAGTCACACTCTTAGTAAACATATTTTGACGTGTTGTTAGATTTTTTTTTTTTAAATTAAGATAGCTGGCTGAGCTGATGTAATAATCATTATTACATGTTTAAAACACATGACGTAATACGTCATTGTGGAAGTAGAAGCTAGTGTGAGAAGTGCTGTAGTCAGACAGATCATAACAGGATGTGAATACCAGATCTCAGCAATGTAACATTCTTATGAAGAATAAACACAAATACGAACCGTGGGAAAGAGTTGTGTCACCTCCGGATGCAGGTGTCTCCCTATACTAATGTTTAGTTTATATTCTGTGTTTAAATGCTGAGATAACTGACTATACGATATCTGTGATATCGATATTTTAGCCAGTTCTTATCAAAACATCATATGGAATGGTAATCCGAACAAACCAGCTATACTCCTGTGATGGAGATGTTAACACTGTTGTTTTTAAAGAATAAACCATTTTAAAGTTAACTTGATTGACTTTACTTGAAAATGTAACATCCCAACTAACATACTCAATGTGTG
>NC_090741.1:130132168-130144668 GCF_036898095.1 Palaemon carinicauda | reverse complement strand
TTATCTTTCTGCTTCTTTTTCTTCTCCTTCTTCTGCATAATTTTTTTATGAAAGTATAATTAAGTTTCATTTCTTATTCATCGATAAAATCAACAGTCATAAACATTCCTCGGTCAATGATATATTTTTCTCTTCTAGTTTTTCTAACAAATCAGATATACAGTATGTTTTACTTTATTCGAGCGTGATATTGTATAGAACATTTCAAAAGGATATTTATACAATACTTGAATATGCAAGCAAATCCCCTAAATTATAAGAGATATAGCTATTAAGCATTCTGAAAAATAGACTGACAAACCTTTTTCTCAAAGTATATGTATTCATAATCTATGTATGTACCTAGTTGCATATTTGCAATTTAGTTATCTAAAATTTACGAATTTTATAAATATAATAATAAAATATACTGACGTAGTAATGCAAATTATGAACAAATATGCCGCAACTTTTACAATCAAATTCCACCGTATATTCCCGTGCATCTTTTATTCGCACACTCATTTGAGTGATAATAGGCTCAGCCTTCCTATTTTCTTGCAGTATATAGTGTAGTCTCTGGAGTCAACAGGTAGACCTATAGTCTTCCTCAACTCCCAGGCCACATCCTTATTGTAAAAGGATGGTGACATTGGAGACACTATTAGAAACTATCGAGCTGAGCCGGTCTCAAACCCTGCTCCTGCAGAAATTACCCTGTGACGGCGCCGAGTAAGGCTGTGAACTCAAAGGCAGGTTGGAAACGACTGAGCTATATTATTGTAGAACATTCTCCTTATATACAAAACCTCAAGGCAATAGGACATAACAAGTTCACAAGACAGACAATATTACAGAGGAAAAACCAGACATGAATTTTCATGTTCATTTCAGTGCGAGGGAAGAGCGAAGATACAAGCATAATATATACAAAAAGAATTATGTACAATTGTGTGAAACACGGTTGGTACACGGCTCCCCCCCTAAAAATGACATGCTGTACATTATAGATAGGGCGCCCTGATCTAGAGAGGCGAACTGTAGGCGGGTCATCTGGCAGAAGATAAGCAGGTTTTAGACGATCAATGGAGACCCAGTCTTCTTTGCCCCGAATGTTTAGGAGGAATGCTTTCGGACTGCGTCGGATCACAAGGAAAGGGCCCATGTAAGGGGGCGTTAGTGGTGGCTTTCTGGTGTCGTTGCGCAGGAAGACGTGCGTTGCAGAGTGCAAGTCCGTTGGTATGTGATGCTTTGCTGGGGGCTTGTAAGTCTGGCGGCACGGAGTAAATTTTCCCATGACGTGACGTATGCGCTGGAGATCGTCGGAGGAGGTTGTAGAAGGAAAAAATTCGGCAGGGACGACCAACGGATCGCCATACACCATTTCAGCTGCCGAGACGTCGAGGGCGTCTTTAGGAGTGGTCTTTAGTCCAAGGTGGACCCAGGGAAGCTGAGTAAACCAGTTGCAATCCTTGCAGCGGGACATCAAAGCTGCTTTGAGTGTGCGATGAAAACGTTCAACCACTCCATTGGCAGCCGGGTTGTAGGCCGTTGTCTGATGTAGGGTGATGCCCAGGAGATTCGCTAATGACGTCCACAATTGAGAGGTGAAGGTGGTTCCCCTGTCAGAAGTAATATGCTCAGGGATACCGAATCTTGAAATCCATCCAGAGAGTAAGGTAGATGTACATGAGGCGGACGTTGCAGTTTCCATGGGAATGGCTTCAGGCCAACGAGTGGAGCGGTCGATGACGGTAAACAGGTAACGATGTCCTTGTGATGTGGGTAGGGGGCCTACAACGTCGACGTGAATGTGTGCAAAATGACGCTGAGGTTGAGGAAAGGTGCCCACTCCTGAATCCGTGTGTCGATGTACTTTGGAAATTTGGCAAGAAGTACAGGCACGGACCCAATCCTTAGCATCCTTAGAAATGCCGTGCCAAATGAACTTTGCCTTCAGCAGCTGTGCGGTAGAACGGCACAAGAGATGTGAAAGGCCGTGGATGAAATCAAACACCTGTCGGCGCATGGGAGCAGGAATCCAAGGTCGCGGTGTACCAGTACTGACGTCACAGAGGAGGGTGGTGTTGGAGTCTTCGAGGGGAAAATCTTCCCAACGGAGGGACGTGCAGGATGTCCTACAAGCTTGATACTCTGGATCCTGTCGTTGGGCTTCAGCCAGGGCGTTGTAATCCAATCCCAGTTGAACGGCAGCCAACGTGTTTCTTGACAATGCATCGGCAACGGGATTCATTTTCCCAGGGACGTATTGGAGGGTGCAATTGTATTCAGCCACGGCGGAGAGATGTCGGCGTTGACGGGCGGACCAGGCGTCAGACTGTCGAGTGAAGGCGTGCACCAGAGGCATGTGGTCTGTGCGAATGACGAAGGGCGTACCTTCTAAGAAATGGCGAAAGTGACGGACAGCAAGTGCACCGCCAGCAATTCTCGATCGAAGGTAGAGTAACCCGATTCTGCCTTGGACAGTTTTCTGCTGAAGAAGGCCAATGGGCGGGGCGAGCCTTTGACCACCTGCTCAAGTACTGCACCAATAGCGACGTCGCTGGCGTTGGTGGAGAGAAGGAGAGGGGCGTGTGGGATAGGAAAAGTGAGAGCCGCAGCAGTTGATAGGGCCTTCTTTGCATTGCAGAAGGCTGCTTCTTGAAGGGGACCCCACTTCAGGTCCTTTGGCTTGCCCTTGAGGGAGGCGTAGAGGGGAGCAAGAGTGACGGCAATAGCTGGCAGAAAACGGCGATAATAGTTGAACATGCCAAAGAACTTCTGCAGAGCTTTGACGGTCGAGGGCGCGGGGAAATTCTGAACGGCTGCTACCTTCCCAGGGAGGGGATGAACTCCTTCAGGAGTGATACGGTGCCCTAAGAATGACACTTCGTTGGCGCCAAAGGTACACTTGTCGTACCGGACTACAAGGCCGTTTTGTTGCAGGCGGTCGAGCACAATGCGCAGGTGACGGAGGTGTTCCTCTTTTGAGGAGGAGAACACAAGTATGTCGTCCACATAACATACACAGAAAGGGAGGTCCCCTAAGATGCCATCCATGAGACGTTGAAACGTTGCCCCAGCATTACGAAGGCCAAAACAGGAGTAATTGAAGGTGTATGTGCCAAACGGAGTGGTGATGGCGGTCTTGGGGATGTCTTCTGGGTTCATAGGCACCTGATAATACCCCTTCAGGAGGTCGAGCGTAGAGAAAACCTTCGCTTTGTGCAGGTAGGAGGTTACATCGGCAATGTTTGGGAGGGGGTAGTGATCCGGTTCTGTTTGCATGTTCATGCGCCTGTAATCCCCGCACGGACGGAGGGAGCCGTCTTTCTTCAGAACGATGTGTAAGGGTGACGACCATGGTCTGGAGGCCTTTTGGCAAAGGCCCATTTTCTCCATTTCGGCGAACTTCTGTTTGGCGGCTGCCAATCGTTCCTGTGCCAGACGTCTGAATTTTGCGAAGACTGGAGGTCCTGTCGTCTTGATATGGTGATAAATACCGTGCTTGGCAGGAACCGTGGACGGAAAACTTCCGGGTACGACGTGAGGAGGTGGGTGTAGGCATCCGTGGGTGCGCTGATGTGGAGAGCGAGGTTAGAGGGGGCGGGTTGAAGAGGTGTCGACAAGTACGAGTCTGCGTTGACCAATCGTCGGTGGGCGACATCGACCAGAAGGTAGAAATGAGAGAGGAAATCCGCACCGAGGATTGGCATTGTGACGTCAGCAACGATAAACTTCCAATTGAATTTACCATTTCCGAACGATAATGTGAGGTTCTCGTAACCGTAGGTGGGTATCGCAGATCCGTTGGTAGCTACCAAGCGGACGTCGGCAGATGTAGACAGACTACTTTGTGCCTTGAAGAGTTTCCTTGGCAAAAGAGAACGACAAGCACCCGTGTCTACCAAAAATCGCACGCCCGTTCCTGCATCCTGTAAAAAGAAAAGATTAGAAACATGGGAGGCCACCACCACAAGCGATGGCCTACTTACACGTTTTTTGGCCACAGACAATCTTTGGCACATTTCTTCGCGGTTGCCCCGAATCTGAAGTGGTAGTAGCAAAACTGCGGCGGATGGGAGGTAGTAAGTGGCTGTACAAGTCGTTCGTTGGGGCGCGAGCGATTGGTGGGTGGTGGGCGGCTTTGTCGCCGCTTCGGCACGTCACGGGGTAGGCGTGTATGTCCTACGGCATTCATGTCAGCTTCGGTTGACGTTGAATAGGCATCCTCGTCGTCAGGGGTGGAGGCGTTGATGGAGGTCTTGAAGTGGCTGTCCATAAGGGCGTCGGCTTTGGTCATCAAGTCCTTTATGGGTAAACTATCGACATCGGGTATGGCAGCGCGTACAGGTTCAGGTAAACGGCGTATCCAAAGGGCACGGAGTAGGTTCACCTCACGAGGAGAGCTGTCTGCGGCAGGTTGGAGGCGAGCGATACTGGTCATTTCCCTGAGGGCAAGCAAAGCCCTTTGGTCCCCCAACGGTTGTTGCGAGAGCTGAAAATGCTTTGCTATACGGGCGGCTGGCGACGGCGAGTACTGCTGCAGAAGGTATGTTTTGAGGGCGTCATACGCTATTGGGGTGTCTCCTTGTTCACAAAGCCAGTCGGATATTTCTGGGAAGGTGTCCTCGGGTATCGCCGCGAGAACATAATCCGCTTTGGTGGTTGAGCGAGTCACGCCCCTGATACGAAAGTGGACTTCAGCGCGTTGAAACCAAGCAAATGCTTCTCTGCTGGCGAACGGTGAAAGTTTCAATAGGGAGGCCGCGGCGCCAACTGCTGTAGAGTCCGTCTCCGTCATAGTACCAACGATGGAGGGGCGAGGGAGGTGGGGGTGGAAGGCAGTGGGAGCAAGTCGACTTCCGGGGTCACCAATGTGACGGCGCTGAGTAAAGCTGTGAACTCAAAGGCAGGTTGGAAACGACTGAGCTATATTATTGTAGAACATTCTCCTTATAAACAAAACCTCAAGGCAACAGGACATAACAAGTTCACAAGACAGACAATATTACAGAGGAAAAACCAGACATGAATTTTCATGTTCGTTTTAGTGCGAGGGAGGAGCGAAGATACAAGCATAATATATACAAAAGGAATTATGTACAATTGTGTGAAACACGGTTGGTACAACCCAGTGACCTTTCTACAGTAAAGCTATCACAACCTTAGACTGTTAATATATTCTCTTTCCCCGTGAATTACGGGGACTATGATATAATCGCCCTTTACTATTGTTAGGAGAATTCTTCATTTTCCGTTATCATTCTGTCTTCCTATTTCTATCTTCATTGATGTTTTTTTTTTTCTTCTTTTTTTCCGCAGTTACCAATGATTCATTCCTAAATTTACAGTCCAGTGGTCGTATCAGTTTGAATCTTTTTATGCCCTAAAATTTTGGCCCCTTTGTAAAACTCCTCCTTATCAACTGTTTCTTATCTTTCACTTATCTCTTCCTTACACATTGTTCCTTTTCATTTCTTTTATTGTAAACGTTCATGAAAATACATTGGTCAACGAAAAAGGACTATAGTGAAGCAACACAATGTTTGTCAGGAGCCTTTGCCATTCTCCTAAATTCACGAACCTTGGCTTTCATAGGGCTTCTCAATGATTGATTTATTTGTGCTAGAAAACCTCAAATCAATCAATCATTGAGAAGCCTTACGAGTGCCAAGGTTTGTAAATTTAGGGGAGTGGCGAAGACTCTTGACAAACATTGTGTTGTTTCACTATAGTCCTTTTTCGTTGACCAATATATTTTTCCCTCTTTACATCTTTTATTCATGGCTTAGAGTTATTGTTTCTTTGCAGTTTTTTTCCATCCCTTTTTTTTCACTTACGCTTGCTTTTTGTGAGAAACTATATTGTTTCTTGCCACCCTTATGTCTTGTGCCCAAAACATTTTATATTGACAATCCTTTAATCTTTGTCGAAATTTTTGTGGTTTCTTGTCAGTCCTAAGATCTTTGTTTAAAGTGTATTTTTTTTTTCACACATGTTAATTGACTGTCGATAATTATTAGAGATTTCCATTTCACTATTTAATAAGAATTTATTTTATTCTGTTTAATTTATTCTCGATTTTTACATTGGCTGTGCAACATTCCCAATCATGTTTTTTTTTTTTTTGTGTTCCACTTATCGTCCTATCCATTCGAAAGTTTTTCACGAACCTAGTAATCCTTTTCTGTTATAATTGACTTCATTGTTGAAGAGTATTGTGTTGTTCTGTATTTTCATATTTATAATCTTTGAATCGTTAACTGAAAAATGTAAAACACGGAAAAAAATGCTGATGCATTATATTCTATATAGTAGAATTCTGTAATAAAATAAACGTGTTACGGTAATTAATGGAAAGAAATTTAGACTTCTGAAGAGTTGTTGAATGTTTCAGTCTTATGCTTCGCTTCTCTTTTGTCTTGTTTACTTCTTTGTTTATAATGAAAAAAAAATATTTTAATTGTTTTTTTTTTTACTTTTATTTTAAAAAGAATTAATATGATGATGATGATATCTAGGTGAAATTTTGGACATGTGTTTGAGTCTATTTCCAATTCTATTTAACGGAGACTTAAATACAAAGATTAAGTTTTCATTATAACATTATGTAATTCGTTTTCAGTTGATAAATTTTTGCATTTTCCTTCGTATTTTACTATGCTGTATATTATTCTAAATATTTATTGAAGGAAAGAGTTTTATTCAAATTCTATTGTGTTTTTACTTCGGATTGTCCGTGTGGCTCTAGCATATGTTTTACCTTTTTTTTCATACAGAATTTTCCCTCAGATGGAGCACCTACCTAATATCAAAAGGTTCAGACTTTTGGGAGAAATCTGATGGTAAATTCTGAAAGAAGTTACTCTCTCTCTCTCTCTCTCTCTCTCTCTCTCTCTCTCTCTCTCTCTCTCTCTCTCTCTCTCTCTCTCTCTCTCTCAGTGCAGTGCCTAACGTCAGTTTTGGTCCTGACCGATTTTCTTCCATAGATGTTTTCTCAGCATTCCATGTTATATGTTCATAGCTATAGTTTGGGACATCAAGTTATCTCTTTTTGTAATGAAATGTGAATGATTCAATGGTTTCTTTTACCATATTCCATGTTTTCATTCTTATTCTGTTTTCGTGAAATCACGGAAGTTTAGAATTTGAAAGTCGAATGCATGACAACCGTTCTTTTCTTTATGGACTTACATTAGAGAATGAAATGACATGACATCATGTACTTATCAATGTAATTACTTCATAATACTCATGAAGGGACATCCTAATCACCTTCCTCTCTGAGTATATGGAAATATAAGTGGAATTTTACAATGAGGATGTAACCTTTAACGGCATAGTTGATCGCTCAGTAAGACTATCCTTAAAGATGGTCCCAATTTCTTATTTGAAAAGGATTGGCTGGTATGAGAATGAGATTGTTCAGGAGTGAATGAGCATTTGGGCCCTCAGAAGAATATTAGGAGTTTTAATGGCATAATAAGATTAGAGATGAAGCTATAAGAGAGATTACTCAAGTGCCATATGTGGATAAGATCATGGTAAGGGTGTAGATGGAGATGTTTTGGGCGTGCGCTTTGCACTCCCCATAAGAGATTAGGTCACTAAACTTTCACCGCGCTCCACAAGACACTAGAAGATTTTGAAGACCCAGACCTACATGGCTGAGTTTGAGGAACCGTGAAGTACGAGATGATGAATGGAGAAGTATTGATTTAAAAGCTCAGGTTTGAGACAACTGACGAAATCTAACCGAGGCCCATTGCATCAATAATCGTGGAAGGATATGATGGTGATGATGAATTTTTGAGCTATCATAATGAAATAGTAGGAGTAAAATACAGGATGTTAATAGGATATTGAATGCATTTAAGAAAACTTATTACTTCACTTATAATTGTATACAAGTATTCAAAGTATAGGGAAACAAGGTTAAAAGGTTTAAAAACACTCATATAAGGCAGAGGCGAGGGACAGTGACATTGCCATTTTAAGCAGGCAATGCCCTAGAGACTGACCTTATATGCATATGATCAGTACCCATGCCCCCTCTCTACCTAAGCTAGGACCAAGGATGGCCGGACAATGGCTTCTGATGAATCTGCAGTTAGACCTACAGGCTCCCCCAAACCACCATCCATATTTCACAAGGATAATAAGGTAGCAGCGGCCAAAAAAACTAATGAGTTTGAGAGGGACTGGAACCCCAATCTGGAGTTCATCAGTAAGGGACGTTACCACATCAATATTAAAATCTTCATGATCGTAAAAAGGAAATCAATATCTTATCATTTTGCTTCCTTTAACATCGATTTGAAATAGAACTGATAGAAGGAAATAGGAATTTTTGTTTTCAAAATTAAGAATTGAACGATACTCTCTCTCTCTCTCTCTCTCTCTCTCTCTCTCTCTCTCTCTCTCTCTCCTCTCTCTCTCTCTCTCTCTCTCTCTCTCTCTCTCTCTCTCTCTCTTTTCCAAAGGTGAGCAAGTCTAGTTGTAATCTTCCCTGCATCTTTTTACGTTTCAAGAAACAGATGTTTATGTCCTTATATATGAATATAAATATTGAGGGACATTTACCAACTTCTAGATGTCCTCTCTCTCTCCTCTCTCTCTCTCTCTCTCTCTCTCTCTCTCTCTCTCTCTCTCTCTCTCTCTCTCTCTCTCTCTCTCTCTCTCTCTCTCTCTCTCTCTTACCAGGCAGGACCTTTGGAAAAGGTTATCTCTCAATGGCAACGGTTGTGAAAAAATCTATGGATAACCTCATATCAAATGACTGAAGGATATTAGTAGACATTAATGCAAATCACAATGAAGTTAGAACGAGTCCAAATTGAAAAAGGGTTAATATCTTTTCTATAAAATCGTTGAGGTAATGATTTGTAACCCTAGAGAAGGAAAGAAAGACATCACCAAGGTTCGACATTAATGGTTTTTGACTGAGAGGAAACGAATATTACTTATGTTTGCAATTAAAGAGAATTAGAGTAGGGGAATTACTTCAGATAGAGGAAATTTCTGTATTAGGTTTATCATTCACACCAACGTAATATGACAATCATATTATATCCCTAATATGTTTAGATAAAGGCCAATATTACAGATGAGTTGGAAGGCTATTATTACTACGAGCATAGGCATTTTAGATTTATGGAGTGTTAGTTTATTGCAGTTTCATCCAAAGTGTGGTCACATGCAAATTGGACTTGGTAAATTACTCTACGCTCGACAAATACCATTTCCTTCTAACACTCGTCTAATGATATCCAATCTATGATGTAGGGATTACATCTCTCACTGGTTGAATACATATCACATTAGCGTGATTTGACTCGGGGAATACATCAATCTCTGCTATTGGTGTACAACTAGTAGTATCTGTACCTTTATGTAAATTCAAGGCCAAAAATACATTGCTTGGAATAAGATGGAATAAAATTACTCTCGTGAATTTGAGAACAAACTGGGCTATAGAAAAGAAGTCTAAACTTCTTCGCAAGGGAACAACAATTAAACGTTCCCCCTTTTTTCTATCTCTTTGTGGGTCCTTTGATCTCGACTATCCTCGAGTAGCACTTTAGAAGTATTTCCTTTTATCTCTTGGGCGGTGCTTAATCTCTTCCGGTCACAACTAGCCCAACGTTCCCGTGGATAGGATTAGAACTTAGAAGCATTGAATCACAAGGATTTGAAAGATCAAAGGATCTAGGGAGGACTGTGGGCGTGTGGGGCTAGGACGGATGCAGAGGGTCGTGGACCCAAGAGTAAGCTTTTAGAGGGAAGTAAAATGGCAATAAACTTTCACGAAAAAAAAAGTACTTTCGAGGAGAGGCAAGAAGAAAAAAAGGTTGATGAACAGCTAATCGAAAGCTAATCCTTCTTCTTCTTCGTCTTCTTCTTCTACTTCTTCTTCTTCTTCTTCTTCTTCTTCTTCTTCTTCTTCTTCTTCTTCTTCTTCTTCTTTTATTGACTATAGATCATCAGACCCACGAAGATGTCCTCAGATGATATTCTGTCTCAAGAATAATTAGGCGATGAAAAATTGCATGAAAATGGGCAGGGGGAATAGATTGGGAAGAAAAATATTCTTCTCTCTTTGTTATTGTCATAACACATAGGATAGGATCTAAAAAAAAAAAAAATAATAATATATCATTAATTATGTATGACGGAGAACACCTCAAAGAGTTGTAGTTTTATTCATACTTTAGTAGGTCTAAATAGATGAAAGAAAATTTTAATAAACATTAAAGTTTTATATAAGAGAGGCCTCCCCTAAATACTTAGATGTCTTAGCTAATGAAGCAGCGTTTGAGCAATTCACCAGTTTTTACATATTATGTATTCTTTTGTACCACTGCATATACCCAAAATAGTTGTCATAATACCCGATTTAATTGGCTTCATGGATTCACAAGTTATTGCTAAAGTAGATATTTGTGAGATATTGGACACCATAGAAGAGTTAGGTATGATAATTTACTAGCTTGAAGGTTTTCAAAATTACCATTATATGTTAATCGTGTTTAAACAAAATAGATACTCTCTATAGGGTTTTAATACTCCAATTAATTTAACATGGCTTTAGGAGATAACAAAGTATAAAACTAAAGTTTTGTATGACATAGGCCAGGTAACTAGGCATAATATGTCTAATCAAGTACGGTTTTAGAGATATGACATTTGTTACTAGATATTATATTCTTAATGAATTTATGATATCTGAAGTTATACAGTAGTATTGTCGTCAATTTAGATGTACTTGGAGTATTTTTATGTTATTATTGATGGTTAAGTCCAATTCATGTATGTTATGTTATGAAAAATTCAGCTGTGTTTTAGGGATTTAAAACTAGAAACAAAAAACGAAATTAATAAAAAAAAATATACAGTCTACCTCTAAAGAGTCTTTTTTCATTATGACCGACTTGAAGAGTTTTATTGAATATCAAAGATATTTATGAATGTTGAACTGAACGGTGTTATAGGAAGACCAAAATTATAACTTATATAGAAAACTTATGTAATAAAAAAACCATCACAAGGTAGTTAGGATATTATAGTCAAATTACTATTTTTAAAGAGTCATATGTATTACTGTGTATTATATCTCTCTGAGTTAGAGGTCATATAAAAATATTTCAGCTCTAAATCTATATATGAAAAAAAAGATAGTCCTGAGAACTGTGGTCCCCTACACATTCCAAGAATTCAGGAAGTTTATAGGTCATAATTTTTGTATATTTTATGTAGCGTGGGTGCAATATCATGCTTATCGTGGTAAGACAAGCATTATATTGATGATAATGAAAGAAAATTGCAAGGTTTGAAAATCTAAGCAGAAGCCACTTAAAAAGGACAAGATGGCTCTAGATCATGGCTACTCAACCGTAAAGACTTCAATAAAGTGGAATTTAAGCAAACAAGAAATTCAAAGAAAACACAAACACCATATATATATATATATATATATATATATATATATATATATATATATATATATATATGTATATATATATATATATATATATATATATATATATATATATATATATATATATATATATATATATATATATATATATATATATATATATATATATAACTCCATTAAAAAAAAGGATAATCTCACCCATTTAGGATAATAGAAGGTTTTACCTCGACATTTTAGGATCATAGGAAATGACTTTCTATTGTAAATTTTATTGATGGTAATAACGAATTGATGATTGAAACAAAACACTGAAGATTAAGATTTTCTTCTAAAATACCACGAACATCATCAACATATCGATACCACACAATTTGGGAAGATCACAGTGTGAAGGAATGATGTTCTAGGTATTTTAGATGAAAATTTTAATCATTGAGTGTTTTGTTTCAATCATTAATTCATTAGTACCATCAATAATATTTACTATAGAAAATGAAGAAAATAACCTTATCACATTATCAGACGTTTTAATAGTTAAAGAAACAGATAGATTTAAGTTTTCCATATATAGAAAGCCTACAAATAATTTTTCATATGTACATTTTTACTCTGGTCACTCTAAAAATATAAAACATTCAGTTTTTTCCTCCATGTACCTTAGGGCATTGAGAAATTGTAGCCCAGATTACATTGAGGACGAGCTCATTAAAATAGAAAAAATTGCAACAGATGTTTGGTATCCCAAATATTTCTTAGAAAAATGTATGAATAAGGCTAAGAACACATTTTATAGTGTCCAATTAGAGAGGAAAGAAACAATTAAAAATATGCTTTGTTTGCCATTTCATGTTTGTTTTTTAGATGTTATACCCCTTTTGGAAAAAACTGCACATTGCTGTAGTGTTTAAATATAATTGTACATTAAAAACATGCTAATTAAGAATAGTTCTGGAAATGATAATAATGTAATATATAGCATTCCTTGTTCAGAGTGTAACCTATTTTATGTAGGCCAAATATCCAAAAGTATACCAGTCAGATTAAAACAGCATCAGGTGGCCGTCTCCAAGGGTTCTCTTAA
>NC_090741.1:130120669-130123169 GCF_036898095.1 Palaemon carinicauda | reverse complement strand
GGAATTGAAAAGGATATTGCAAAATACTGAACATGGTTACTAGGGATGTCATAAACAGTGGCTATGTAAATATACAATCTGTAGGTAATCAGACTGTTCAAATTCCAGAATTGATAAACGAGAAATATTTGGATATGCTAATATTATCTGAAACATGGTTAAATAACTTGGACAAGGCAAAGATCACTGAAATGACACCCCCCCCCCCCCCCACATATGCCTTCTTTCACTTACCGAGAGAAGGTAGGTCTGGTGGGGGTCAGACTCTTTATTCATAAAAGATACTCAAATCTCAAAACGTTGAAAAGAATTAGTGTTAAAAGCTTTAAATATATAGAATAAAATTCACGCCAAAAAATAGAAGAATAACCTTTGTAACAATCTACAAACCTCCCAGAATAAAACACTAGTATTTTTTTGAAAAAATTCGGTGCTCTCATTGAGATTATTCTCCTGGAGAAAAACGAATTAGGTATCTGCGGAGACTTAAATTTTTGGATAGATGACGCATCAAATCCTGACTCTTTGGCATTTAGTGAGTAGCTAGAATCATATGGAGAAGTGAATAATGTCGACAGTACAACCACTTTAACTGGGCATACGTTAGACTTAGCTCTAAGTGATGACATGAATAATATTGTATCTGATATAAAAGTCGAAGAGAAATGTACCATCTTCCCAGTACACAAACTTATTACTTTTAGTGTACCTCTACAGAAACATGCATTAGTAAAGAAAATAGACTTCAGATATCAATAAAAATTTTCTAGTACCGTATTTATTGAAGAAGTTACAAAGGAAATAAATGATGCTATCAACATTCCCTGAGATCATGATGACCAACGTCGGTTAAAAGCTATGACCAGTTATAATAAAGTGAGTGAAAGTGAATATGATATGTACCCACCGATGGAAAAGACTATAACCATAAAAGACCAATCTCCTTGGTAAATAAGAGGAAAAAAGACGTTAAGAAAGTTAGTGGAATAGGTTAAAAACTGAAAGTAATTGGGAAAAATGCAAAACTGCTGTGTGTCAATATAACTACCTAGTAAGAAAGAAATAAAGTGAATACTATAAGAGAAAGATCCTCGAAGCAGCAACAGACATAAATAAGTTATATCAACTCCTAAATGGTATAATGGGAAAGGTAAAAGAAAAGAAGCTACCTGATGGATACAGTGACCAGGAACTATCAAATACTCAACATCATATTAATGATACACCAGGCACACAGACAAAATTAATACGATTTAACAACATAACACAAGAGGAAATCACCAGAATTATCAAGAGAGCAAAGAAAACAATCTGATTGATCGATCCTATGCCATTATCTGAAGTAGCTGGAGAGAGAGACTTTTCTAGTCTAGCCGAAATAATAATGAGAATATTAAATGCAAGCATTGCTGAATGTAAGTTTCATAAATATGGGAAAATGGCTGTAGTCACACCAGTTCTGAAAAATGCACTGGACCACCAGGAATTAAGCTCATATAGACATATTTCAAAACTATCCTTTGCCTCAAAAGTGCTTGAATATGTAATTCTTGAACAACTAGTCAGTCACTTAGAATTGATAGCAGCTTTGCCTGACAATCCATCTGCTTACAGAAAACTATACTTTATGGAAAAAGCCATATGCTCTGTTGTAAATGATATGCTAGAAATGATGGATGAAAATAAATGTGGTATCTTATTACTGCTCGATTTCAGTGTGGCTTTTTATACAGTTGTGCAAGAACTGCTACTAAATTATCTATATTCCATCGGCGTTGAAGATCAAGCCTTCGAATACCTACAAGACTACTTAGTTGGTAAAAATTACTGTGTGCAAAGTGGAATCTCTCATTCATCATACGAACCCTTAAACAGGGGTACCCCAGCGGAGTGTACTTGGCCAGATCTTATTCTGCATCTCTATTATTGGTCTACCGAAAAGCTAAAAAGGCATGACGTGAAGTTCAAACTATTTGCAGATGACACAAAATTTTACTTCTCAATAATTGATATACTTGACACTACTGAAACTCTAAACCAAATCCTTGATAGTGTTAGAATGGATGACATTTAAACAACTAAAATTAAATGAGAACAAAACTGAATTCATGGCGTTGGGTTAGAGAAACAGCTTGAGAAACCTGGGTGATATTCAAATGAACATAAATAATAACTTGCCGCAGATATCTAGTAAAGTTTGAGATCTCGGTGTATTTCATGACTGCAACCTGACTTTATATGCCCAAATAAATAATGTAATAAAAACTACTGGCTATCATCTAAGAAATATTACGTTTATAAAAAAGTACCTCTTCGAAAATTCTGTAAAGAAACTTGTGATTAACTGTGTTATTACCAGGACTGACTACTGCAACTCTGTCTATCACAATTTACCAAAAGTGCAGCTTAAGAATTTACAAAACATAATAAACAGAGAAGCAAGACTGATAAAAGGTGTCTGACCTAGAGAAAAGATCACCCCTATACTAATCGATTTACA
>NC_090741.1:130088169-130113169 GCF_036898095.1 Palaemon carinicauda | reverse complement strand
AATGGTTAATTTATTATTGAATGAGCAAAATACAGTATTTTTCATACACTTAATACTGTTTAGTGGTGAATATCCTTTATTATAATGATTTAATGTGGTGTTTTTTTTAGGGTATGAAACGAATTAGGCTATTTACATATAAAAGGCTTCCCGAAACACGAAATAATCACTTTACGAAAACCCTTCCAGCACCAGTTAATTTTGTGTTGTAAGACATTACTATATATATATATATATATATATATATATATATATATATATATATATATATATATATATATATATATATATATATATATAAATATATATATATATATATATATATATATATATATATATATATATATATATATATATATATATATATATATATATATATATATATATATATATATATATATATATATATATATATATATATATACCTACATACATATATATATGCGTAAAAATCACAGGAAAACGTGATGCTCAGATGCAGAAGAACCACAGGGAAAATGAAAATACGGAATATACACTTAAGTCCTGACTAGTTTCGTGATACTTCCTCAGAGGACTGATTTATTGAGAGAGGTTTCTTACAATTTATAGGGAAAGCAAAAGTACGAACATACATATAGAGATTTAGAGAACAATGACACTCCCTTACCCGCTACCTGGGATTGACTCAGGTGTTGAGTGGGAGGAGTCCGCAAGCTCGTTAGACACCTGCTAAAAAGGGTCATTTCTAGTGGCGGGTATATTCTTGTTTTCTTCTTATTTTACTTTCAGTACAGTTATTTATATGTCAATGCGGTAGCCTTATCTATATAAATACATAAGCAAAACATACACAAACATACAAATATATATAAATATATACATATATACACATATACACACATATACATACATATACATATATATATATATATATATATATATATATATATATATATATATATATATATATATATATATATATATATATATATATATATATATATATATATATATATATATATATATATATATATATATATACATATATACACACATACACACACACATATATATATATATATATATATATATATATATATATATATATATATATATATATATATATATATATATAAATTTCTACCTCATACTTGGGATCGAACGCTAGCCCCTTCTAATGAAAGGCCAGGTCGAAACCAACCATGCCACGAGAGCCCATAAAAGGAAATCTGAACCTGACACTAATCTAGCTGTCCGAGGATTTACCTGGTGAGACATCAGTCTCTTTACCAGCGAGTTTTACCAGATTTCCCCGGGCCACCACGTGACACAATTGGTAGTAATTCATTCAAATTACCCCTAATGAGTCAATATGGATAAATATCAACACAACATCGTGTTCAAATAGAAATAAATTTCTACCTCACACTTGGGATCGAACGCTAGCCCCTTCTAATGAAAGGCCAGGTCGAAACCAACCATGCCACGAGAGCCCATAAAAGGAAATCTGAACCTGACACTAATCTAGCTGTCCGAGGATTTACCTGGTGAGACATCAGTCTCTTTACCAGCGAGTTTTACCAGATTTCCCCGGGCCACCACGTGACACAATTGGTAGTAATTCATTCAAATTACCCCTAATGAGTCAATATGGATAAATATCAACACAACATCGTGTTCAAATAGAAATAAATTTCTACCTCATACTTGGGATCGAACGCTAGCCCCTTCTAATGAAAGGCCAGGTCGAAACCAACCATGCCACGAGAGCCCATAAAAGGAAATCTGAACCTGACACTAATCTAGCTGTCCGAGGATTTACCTGGTGAGACATCAGTCTCTTTACCAGCGAGTTTTACCAGGTTTCCCCGGGCCACCACGTGACACAATTGGTAGTAATTCATTCAAATTACCACTAATGAGTCAATATGGATAAATATCAACACAACATCGTGTTCAAATAGAAATAAATTTCTACCTCATACTTGGGATCGAACGCTAGCCCCTTCTAATGAAAGGCCAGGTCGAAACCAACCATGCCACGAGAGCCCATAAAAGGAAATCTGAACCTGACACTAATCTAGCTGTCCGAGGATTTACCTGGTGAGACATCAGTCTCTTTACCAGCGAGTTTTACCAGATTTCCCCGGGCCACCACGTGACACAATTGGTAGTAATTCATTCAAATTACCCCTAATGAGTCAATATGGATAAATATCAACACAACATCGTGTTCAAATAGAAATAAATTTCTACCTCATACTTGGGATCGAACGCTAGCCCCTTCTAATGAAAGGCCAGGTCGAAACCAACCATGCCACGAGAGCCCATAAAAGGAAATCTGAACCTGACACTAATCTTGCTGTCCGAGGATATTCCATATATAGATTGCTCAATACTGGGGATGAAGGGTTTCCCATAGCCATACCAAAAGTTTGTGCATAAAATCTCCCATTGAATTCAAATTTACAATCTTTTATACATAATTTAATTAATTCTATTAAAGTGTGTTTGGAGAATGGTAGATTCAATTGTCTATTATCTAATGTTTCAGATATATGTGTGTATATATATGTATATATATATATATATATATATATATATATATATATATATATATATATATATATATATATATATATATATGTATGTATGTATGTGTATATATATGTATATATATGTATATGTGTGTATATGTGTATATATGTATATATGTATATATATTTGTATGTTTGTGTATGTTTTGCTTATGTATTTATATAGATAAGGCTACCGCATTGACATATAAATAACTGTACTGAAAGTAAAATAAGAAGAAAACAAGAATATACCCGCCACTAGAAATGACCCTTTTTAGCAGGTGTCTAACGAGCTTGCGGACTCCTCCTACTCAACACCTGAGTCAAGCCCAGGTAGCGGGTAAGGGAGTGTTATTGTTCTCTAAATCTCTATATGTATGTTCGTACTTTTGCTTTCCCTATAAATTGTAAGAAACCTCTCTCAATAAATCAGTCCTCTGAGGAAGTATCACGAAACTAGTCAGGACTTAAGTGTATATTCCGTATTTTCATTTTCCCTGTGGTTCTTCTGCATATATATATATATATATATATATATATATATATATATATATATATATATATATATATATATATATATATATATATATATATATATATATATATATATATATATATATTCCTTTGGTGTTACATAGATCTACTAGAATAGCAGTATTAAGGTCACTAATCACACTGAAGATATACATACCTACAAGAAATGTCAAACATGATTTCGATAAGGAATAAAAGTACTCCACCTTCCATGGTTTGGAGGAAAGTTCATGACATTTTTACCAAATATACTTCAAAGCTTTCACCACTATCAAAAGTTAATGATATACATATTAATAATCTCTAGGAAATTATTTATTCACTAGCAGATCCTTTTTAGAAAGTCTTCCAAAAGTAATAAGACTTTCCATGATACATTTATAGATATAGAGAAAAAAAAAGACTTTCAACATTACATCAAATAAAGAAGAAAAATGCAATCTCTCATTTACATTATTAACTTGTGCATTAGAAATTAGAATCCTTATCGAAGTCATAGAACGTAAGCTAGTTCGAAATCTAAGATATATACAAAGAATAATAAGGTGAATAACAGTAAGAGACAGAAAAAGAGCACCATGGATACGAGAGCAAACGAAAGTAGAAGATAGTCTAACAGCTTATAAGCGAAAAAAAGAAAAAAAAACATGGGCACGATATATATTGGAAATGACATATTAGATGGACATAAACCCATTAGCGCTTATAACCTTACAAAAGTAGGAGTGAAGTACAGCTAATATTACCTTAGCCGAAAAAATGCCGGTCGTGAACAAAAGTTAGTTTTTTAAAAATTCAGTACCAGTAAACTATACCAGATAAAGGCTTCTGGTTTGTTGTATCATGTTGGCAAAAGATTGAAATTTTTACTAATATCAAATAAAAAAATAGCATTGTAAAAAATCATAAAAAAAAAATTATAAAAAAAGCGTGTAGAACGTGATTTTTTTTTTTCATGAATACTTTTTCAGGCATTCATAATACAACAATTAGGTTTTATGATTTTTTATAATAGGCAACTTGTATAAAATTATAGATGAACTGGTTGGACTTCTCATGCTGCCAGAGACCAATGTCAATTGACGTTGATGAGAGATAGGCCTATCTCGCGAAATATTCCTCCGACGCCTTCCGCAGGACGTGAGAGCCCAGCTCACCGACATCGACACCCTGCCGATGAACGAACTCCTGTCAAGGGCACAGAAATTTTACGAAGTCTCCAAGGACTTTCGCCTTGTCACATCCTCCTCCTTAAGCTGCTCATCCCTCGACTCCTCGGGAACACCCTCTCCTGACGAAGACAAAATCCTCGCCCTGATGAAGAAACCTCTGCAGCCGATGCAACAGAGCCATAGACTGAACCCAACTTGGTGTTTCTACCACCAACAGTTTGGGAACAACGCAATGAAGTGCAGGTCCCCCTGCCAGTTCCAGAAGAAATTCTGATGCCAGACACCGCCGACATCAACCGTAGCCCAAATACCAGATCACGGCAAGATCAAATTCTACATCATCAACGCCGTATCCAACCGTAGGCTTATGGTTGAGACCGGCTGTATGCAATCAACGTTCCCTCCCTCACAGGCACACCTAAACTGGGCGCCTAGCAGTGATGCCCCCTCGCTCATCGCAGCCAGCGGATCTTCCATACAGTGTTATTGGACTAGGGTGCTTAAAATCTCAATCATGGGCCGATTTTACTCTTGGCCATTCGCAATCGCTAACGTCAGACTCCCCCTCCTCGGCGCTGACTTTCTAACTTACCACAGCCTACTCGTCGAAGTTTCTGGGAAACGCCTCATCGACACCGGAACATGCCAAATCCACCCACTATGAGCTGGTCCGGGTATCACACCAATCTCCGCCCTCGTAGCGGAGCCCTACGCCGCCCTTCTTCAAGAGTTCCTCGAGGTTTTTAAACCGGAACTTCAACAATCGCCGGGATCCCCCTCCCAGCACGGGGTGTACCATCACATAAACACAACGGGTCCTCCCACACACGCCAAGTTCCGCCACCTCCAGCCGCAGAAGCTGAGAGATGCCAAATGTGCCTTCGAAGACATGGAACGGATGGGCATATACAAGAAGGCATTCAGCCCTTGGGCATCTCCGCTCCTTATGGTAAAGAATCCGGACTGGATATGGAAGCCCTGCGGTAACTACCGGTGCCTTAACCTCATCACAACCCCAGACCACTACCCACTACTGAATATGCAAGACCTCACCAGCGCCATTTATGGGACAAAGATTTTTACTAAATGGACCTTCTTAAATCATACTTTCAGGTTCCTGTGTTCCCAGAGGACGTGCCTAAGACCGCCATCATAATGCTGTTCGGCTCCTACTACGTGAAAAACATCCTCATCTTCTCCAGGAAGAAAGAAGAACATTGGAGACACGTCCAAGTCATGCTGAAACGCCTGCAGGAGAATGGTTTGACCGTCCGCTTCGACGAGTGCACATACGGCGGCGAGAGGGTGGACTTCCTCGAATATTAAATATCCGCAGCGGCCGTGAAGCACACATCGACTAAGGTGGACGCCGTGAAAACCTCTCCAACCCAAACGACCACAGAGCACCTTCACAAGTTTTTTGGGATTGTAACCTACTACCGTCGCTTCATCCCCAACATCGTCCACATCCTGACTCCCCTTAATGACGTCCTGAAGGGAAAAGTCAAGACGCTCGCCTGGGGTCCCCTGCAGCAAACGCGCCTTCGACAGGACGAAGGCAGCCCTCCCCGAAACCACCACCCTGGTGTACCATAAGGACAGTGCCACCCTGAAGTTGACCACCGACGCCAGCAGCGTTGCCTGCGGTGCTGTCCTCGAACAGATTGTCAACGGTTACCCGCAACCCTTGGCATTCTTCAGCCAGAAACTCGAAGCCGCGGAAACCAGGTAGAGACCGTTTGACAGGGAGCTCCTCGCCATCTACCTTGCCGTCCGCCACTTTAGATACATGTTTGAAGGGATCCCCATCACCATCGCAACGGACCACCAGCCTCTCATCCACGCTTCCATGAAGTCTTCAGACGCATAGTCCTCTTACCAACAACGACACCTGGCAGCCATCGCAGAAGTTGGCTGCACTATCAGCTACGTTACTGAGTAAGAAAAACCCCGTCGCCGACGCCCTCATCAGGATCAAGATCAACGCGGTTCACCTGGGGATCGACTATGCAAACCTCGCTGTGGAACCACAGAACGACAGAGATGCCCAAGACTGTCGTATGTCAGCATCAATTTCATAGATGAAGGACATCCACCTCAGACGGGCCGGGGAAACCATTCTCTGCGACACCACGCCCA
Organism: Palaemon carinicauda; assembly: GCF_036898095.1. NCBI lineage: Eukaryota > Metazoa > Arthropoda > Malacostraca > Decapoda > Palaemonidae > Palaemon > Palaemon carinicauda. The sequence goes on along the minus strand of NC_090741.1, from coordinate 130,106,763 downwards.
TGGATTCCCACCTCCTATAGAAGGAAGATCTTCGACGTCATCCACGAATTATCACACCCCTCGGGTCACACTACAGCCCGTCTTTTATACAAGAAATTCAACTGGCCAGGAATCAAGAAAGACACCTGTGAGTGGGCGAGATCCTGCAATAACTGCCAGATGAGTAATGTCAACCGCCATACTGAGTTGGGATTCAGCAATTTCCCCAAACCCAAGAGACGATTCGAACACATCCACATGGACGTTGTGGGACCTCTCCTGCCTTCAGGTTCTGCCAGATATCTCCTGACTTTCGTCGACCGCTCCACAAGATGGTTAGAAGCAACTTCTATGTCCGAAGCTACCACCCATGCCTGCGCCGAAGCCCTCCTGTAGAGTTGGATTAGCTGCTTAGGTGTTCCTGATGATATCACGATGGACCTAGCTGACACTTTCTTGTCAGAGATCTGGCTCTCTCTGGCAAACCTGATGGTAACGACTCTCCCCAGCACCATGGCATACAACCCTACAGCAAATGGCATGGTCGAGAGAGCTCATAGCACCCTCAAGGCAGCCCTGATGGCGAGATATATGGACGAGCATTGGAAAGCGCCATTCCCGTGCGTTTTCCTTGGCCTTCGCACCATGCCCAGGGCGGACGGAGAACCTTCTCCTGCGGAGAAGGTGTACGGCGAGGCACTTACAGTCCCTGGCGAGTTCTTCCCTGCAACTATCGAAAACACCAAGCTGGAATACCTGATACTAATCGCCAAGAAATTAAGACCATGCCTAAAAACAAACGAGGAAAGCACCCGACACTTCACGCTCAAGCACCTAGACGACTGGGACTACGTCTCCATCCCGGTCGATGCTCTCCGCCAACCCCTGACTACTGCGGCTGTCAGAAGGATGTCAGAAGAACAGCCAAATCTTTCCTCTTGAACGTCGACAGACAAGAAGATTAGGTGACGATCGACTGATTAAAACCAGCGTACCTTGAAAGCAACAAGATCACCGCGGGCCCTGGTAGACCCAGGATTCCACCTCAGAACAAATCATCCACCAGATGAGAGAAAACCAAGCCACTAGAGGGGAAAACGACTTCTCCGAAGCGGAGCAACCTTCTCCCCCCCTCGCCTCTCAAACACCAGAGGGGAATTACGTCGCCCTCCATGATACAGGGACTAATCACATCAATCTTCTCCGATGATCGCTGTCTGGGGGGGGACTACTTGTAAGGACATCGTGTACCTGCCATGTTTCCTCCCCTTGGACTCTTTTCTGTATATTGTAACTTTATTATTTATACCACACAGCATATTTTTGTGTCACCAGGTTTCGCTCTTTGAGAGTTTTATTTTCATGTATAATAATAATTATTTCATTAGGCTACCTCCTTGGTATTTATAATTCATATTTGAACGAAAAGACAAATGATTTTGCTGATTAGAAATGTTTCCCTCCCGGGCTACTTATGCGTCCGCACTCTGTAATATAGTGACCGTTGTATGTTCAGCAAATTGTCAGTCTCTCTCTACTCATCTTGTTGTCCTCACAATTTCATAAACTGTATAAGAGAACAAAGAATAAACTTTCTAATCATGTATGAGATGTTCATATTGCAATTATTCACATACGTACAAACATACCTAGAAAAAGGTTCTACGAGAGCATAAATAAAATAATAATAATAATAATAATAATAATAATAATAATAAAAATAATAATAATAATAATAATAATAATAATAATAATAATAATAATTAAAATAATAATAATAATTATGATAAATAAAATAGGTAACATTGGAAATATTCATAGGCGTGCCACACATCCACATGTCCTACAACCATCGGCCCTGATGTGGTGTGAATTTCATTTTCCTTGATTGAAGTGTTTATTTCTCTATTAGCTGGATAATTACATGGATATGGTCAGTTGTTTAACCTACAGTTCGAAGTCTTGCCTGGTCTCCTGGTTGACTAAAGTTTATCTGACTTTTTATTCAGCCAAATATGATCTCTTTAAATATTTTGTATATTTCAGAGAGAAATCTTATTGGGCGGCATTTTTTTTCAGTTCTTTTGTGGGTCCCTTTCAGTGAATTAGCAAAATGATAAAACTTTTCCAAGTTGTCGGTATAAAATATTCTTTTACACATTTAGGGTATAGTTCATCGAGTATTACTACCATGAAAACACTTCCATGTATTATTAAATAAATTTTCAAGACATCATCCACGCTGTTTTGCCTGTTTTAGTAATATTCAATATGGTCTTACACATCTACTAGTACGTGTGTTGCTCGCTGAGGTGTTTCATTATTTCTATTGATGAAATTATTTTTTTTATAACACTATTGTGTAGCATTATATAGAAATCCTATGCGATTTTCATCACTCAATCTCTATTGTGGATTATAATTCCATTTTCACTCTTCGAAGCAAGCATCTGTTGCTACCCTGTTATATATCTTCCTATCAACAAATTGGTACTTTTTCCTTTTGTTATAGTCAATGCTGCTATCATCTTCTTTATTCGGGAGCTTTCGACATAACTTATGTTATCTTAAGCCTATCTGAAATTATCATATGTAAAATTAATAAAATTAATAAAATCATCCTAAGTACATAGTTAGGAAGATACACTTGCATGAACTGATTAACTAACTCTAAAATCAACCAATCAAGGAACATAAAACCTTAAAAAGACTTATTATACACATAACTATATAACTATATAAAAGACTCAATAACTAATATACCTAGTCACCCGCAGGAGACGATGACCACCCAACCAGAATAGCAACCCACAGACCAAACGGATCAATGGGTCACTGGTAACTGAACAGGTAACCCCTTATTCAGGCTGGGTTTTGTCTTAAAAATGTATAAAGACTCCAAGATTCTCAGTTGGCTGACGGTACTATGTCTGTCTGTAATTTTGAAATTTTCCTTAGAAATGGCATGACCAGATTTAAATGTGTGCTCATAAATAGCTGAGATTGGTTTCTTATTTAAAGGTATATTGGTTCTTACCGATCTCCCCATGTGCACTTAAATCCTACAATGAAGTTGTCTAGATGTGCTTCCAGTGTAGCACTCATTACAGACTGCACATTGAAAAGTGTATATGACACTGGAACAAAAGGGAGTAGGTAGACTCTCCTTATATTTATACAGTGACCCAACTGAGAACTTGTTAGTAAAAATTTGTTTTAAATCTATGTGGGGATAACATCTCCCCACAACACTCATAACCTCTGTTCTTAGTCTCTCCGAAACATAACCATAGTGCGGAAAGGAGACATATAACTTTTTCTTACTGACTGTTTGAATTGCTAGATTTTGACTGTAAATTTTATCTAAAAACTTCTTGACTTGATTATAATAGAGGTTCAGAGGGAACCCATTGGTAATAAAAAATTATTTTAGAAAATTTTCTTCCTCACGAAACCCCAGATAAGTTGAACATACATGATAACATCTATATAACAGTGTTTTTATCGAATTAATTTTGTTGATTTTTGGTTCTGAGCTTAAAAAAAATTAGTGCTTAGTCCTGTAAAAGTGTTTTTTTTTTCGAAATACTGAGGTCTCAAAGGTATTATATTTCCGAGAGACCAAGACATCGAGAAAAGGCAAAGTATCATCCTGTTCATTTTCTTTCGTAAATCTTATGTTACGATGATTTGTATTTAAATAATCTAAAAACTGGCTTATATGATCTAAATTTTTGAAAAGTAAAAATGTATCTTCTACATATCGACGGTACAAAAAAGGCTTAAATTCTACAGGACAATCATTCAACCATTTCCCTTCACAATAACATAGAAGTATATTTGCCAAGGTTGGTCCACACGGCAATCCCATTGCTACTCCATCTACCTGCTCATATAACTTGTTATTAAACATGAATGTGGATGTAGTGGTAGCTAGTTCTAATAATATTCTTATTTTTTTTTATTGAAACCTTTGAAATGTCGTCTGTGAGTCCGGCTTTGTTTAAGGAATTCAGGACATGAACAAAAAAAAGGAACAATGGAAAGGTCACCCATCAGCAATAAGACAAGGAATACCGACAAAATAAAATATGTTTACAGTAATAACAACTTATTAAAATGGGAGAACAACGGACAAAGATATTATTGTTGAATTGTCACGTGCTCACAGGAAGTTGGACCGTGGACGACTTCAGCACAGTAATCTCATTCCCTTTAATGGGAAATAAATGAAATTATCAACCAATCACCTACATCGTCAGGCTGGGAACACAATGAAGTCATTTGGTTAAAACCTTTAGGCAAATAAAATAATAGTGCCAAACTTAAGAGTTTAAATAGTATCACGGCAGAATCAACACTGTCACAGGTGAATTACTTAAGGTTTGGAGCAAACAGTAAACGTGGATGGGATATAAGGAATGGGATAATAGAGGTTCAGTGGGAAGGATCTTTCGTTAAGGATAAAAGGAAAGGATGGGATGTAATTAGGGAATGAGAGGGAAGGCTGGGAAAGGATGATGAGGAACTCAAGGTATACACACCTTACCTTGATAAAAAGGACTCTGTCTCCTTTGTGAAGAACGTGTCACAGGTCCTGTCTCCATGAAGGACGAGGAGCGAAGCAGGCTGCCCATCCATTCCTAGGTTGAGCTAGCCAGGTGTACCCCCAATTGGGAGGCGGGTGTCATTGGCCTGACCGCTATCCCATTGGTCATCGCCATTGGTTTTGTCTCCCTACATCCTTCGCAACTCGTGTCCCTCCTGACTTCTCCTGGGATCCCCTTGTGGCGGCGTTGAGCAGCCACGTGTTCTTTGAAAATGTCTGAAATGACACCTCAGGGGAGTAGAAGGGTAAAGGATGGTTGGACAGGTGGTGAGGCTCTCAGTAGGGCCCAACTTTTGTGGCATGTCGACCGGTCCTTGCTGGCGGTGGCTTTTATTTGATAAAAATGGCGCAATGACCGTTATGAATAACAGCCCCCCATTTTAACAAAGATTTTGTCTTAAAACATGACAAGAACTCTGCAAGCAAGGTCTGAAGCCACTAGCCTTAATGACTCCTCCCTCAGTGAGTGTCACCACGATAATGAATTAATTTCTAAGCAGCAACTAGGGTCATAATTTTACTTTATTTTGATAGCACATTAACTTTAAGTGCCACATAGGAGCATGCTGGCTGTGAAGCAACAATAAAAAAATTGGAAAATGAAATAATGATTAAGGTTAAATGACCCAGTTCAGTTGACACATGAAAATCAAAGCAAAGTGACAGATCATATTATGCAAGGGACAAAATAAATCCATGAAAAATAATTTGAATGTAAATAATGATGCCAAGATGGGTCTTCAAGTTTACCTACCTCGGGAGACACCAAGGCCAAATTAATATTTTGTCTATACAATCTAAATTGACATACTGCCTATGGCTATGTATTATGGACATGGCACTGTGCATTGGGCCCTAACGCCGGGAGAGCATATCTGCTACTCTCTCATCTGAGCTCTTTAGGTGCTCGACCTTCCAATTGTAGTTTTGGAGGTCTATGCCCTACTTCATGAGCCATTTATTCATATTACAAAGCTTAGTCAAGTAGGTTACAGGGTTATGGTTCGTTAGGACTGTCAGTGAGAACTCATGGTCTGCAGAATTGGCATTGGCACACCTAGTTAGCACAGCTTCGAGGTAGCATGTGAACCGATCGATCATTGCTAATCGGAAATGACTTCCGCGCTTACTGCGGGGCAGGGGACCTATATAACCAACCGACACATCATGAAAAGGAATACTTATTCCAGCCTCGTTCGAGTAGACAGGTGCCCTGTAGCCTTCCAGCCTCTCGTCCAAATGCTGGAATCTGATGAGCTCTGTCTGGCTCCTTAGGGTCCCTGGGCTGATGGGTGCTTCCCCTTTTGCCTCCTCTGAGACCTCTGCCTTTGTGTTTGAAGTACCCCTATTGCCTGTAGTGGAAAGCAGCACAGCTTCATCGGAAGAGAATTTGCGGGTACTAGGCTTAGACTCAGGGCTGGAAGAGGGAGACTCCTGGCCATCCTCTGAGACCTCAGGTATGATACTTAAAGTAGTCTTATCCCCAGTGGTGGAAAGAAACACACTTTCACCAGAATTAACTTTTGGCATATGAGGCTGAGACTCATTGCTGGAGGAGGAAGACTCTTGGGCCTCCTCATTTAGCCAAGCTACCTCACCAAGGTCAATGTTACCTAGCCAGTCTTGTTCCCCTGCATGTTGCATCTTCACAGTTTTGAGCTCTGGCTTGGCAGCCTTCATGCACCTGAGGGGCACTTGCTGTACGTCTCTCAGGAGGTTTTGACCCAAGATCGAGTTGTAGACCTCATGTCTGAGATCGCTCACTGCCCTAGTCCGCACGTCTTACTAAGATGGGGCGTGGTTACCTTGAACTCCACTGTAGGGAGTTCCTTGGTGACCCCTCCCATGAACTGGACCTTCCTGCAATTGTCCTGCTGGACTTTGGCTACATCGGGTCGAGGTGGTGAGTTACTGAGCTTTGCTAATCGGGCGTCTATTTCCCGCTTCTTTAATTCATACGCTCTCTCTCTCTTTCATACCACATCCTTTCTTGTTCTGTTCTCCTCAAGGCATTAGCTTCATTCGTGATTTTCTGCACAAACCTTCGTTATGCCTCTCCCACATAGCCTTGTCCTTCTGCCAAATTCACAAACGCACTGATCTCAGCAGCACTCATTTTGCTAATTTCTTTTAGAGACAGCAACCAGATCAAATTCAACAGCTCAAGGTACGATGCTGACCGTGCAAGAAATTACAAGGAGAGTAAAGACGCTCTAGCCTACGCAAGAGTCTCACGGAAGAAAGGATAAAGATGAAGCTTGGCGAAATATACAGTGGCTGTAAAAAATACCCCTCAGAAAAGAACTATTACCGAATAGCAAGCCTCACAAGTAATTGAACAGGAGCCTAACTTGAAAAACAGGGAGCACACCAATGGCTGGGCACGCAGGCAGTCTGGTTGCAACATGTCCAAAACAATTAATAATATATATATATAAAAAAAATGGAATCACAACTATAGGTGACCCTCTATGCTAGACATATAAAATAGGGAATCACAACGATGGGTGACACTCCATGCTAGACATAAAAAATTGAATCACAACAATGAGTGACCCTCTATGCTAGACGTAAAATAAAATGGAATCAAATCTATGGTTGAGCCTCTATGCTAGACATAAAGAAAAACAAAATAGAATCACAACTGTGGGTGACTCTCTATGCTAAATATGATAGAAAATGGGAACACAACTATGGGTGATACTCTATGCTAGTCATAAAGAAAATGGAATCACAACGATGAGTGACCCTCTATGCTAGTCATAAAAAAGAATGGAATTACAACTATGGGTGACCCTCTATGCAAAACATAAAAAAAATGGAATCACAACTATGGGTGACCCTGTATGCTAGTCATAAAAAAATTGAATCACAATGATGGGTGACCCTCTATGACAGTCATAAAAAAATGGAATCACAACGATGGGTGACTCTCTATGCTAGTCATAAATAAAATGGAATCACAACTATAGGTGACCTTCTATGCTCGTCATAACAAATGATGGAATCCCAACTATGGGTGACCCTCTATGATAGACATGGGAAAAATGGAATCACAACTATCAGTGACCCTTTATGCTAGACTTAAAAAAAGGGAATCACAACTATGGGTAACCCTCTATGCTAGTCATAAAAAAAATGATGGAATCACAACTATGGGTGACCCTCTATGCTAGTCATAATAAATGATGGAATCCCAACTATGGGTGACCCTAAATAATAGACATGGAAAAATGGAATCACAACTATGGGTGACCCTCTATGCTAGACATAAAAAAAATGATGGAATCACAACTATGTGTGACCCTCTATGCTAGACATAAAAAAATGGGTTTGTAAAAATGTGAGGGTGCGTTCTTGCAACACTATCACTTGCAACTCTGTGATTTAAAGCAAAGTTTGTATTTTTACTCAAAGTATAATAAATTAATTAAAACAAAAATGTCACTGAGTTTGCTTAATGCTTCGCTAAAAAACTCTATACCTTTATATACCTTCCCTTTAACAATTAAATGAATTTAAGGAATTACACCTCCCAAAAAGTTTATCTAAAACATTGTATACCCTGACTGAAAAGAATTAAATTGAATGTTATATCATAAATCTTTAGGTTAAAGATTTTAACACAATTTTACGAAAATTATCCCTTTTGAATGAGGTATATACAAAATATCCCATGAAATATTTACAGTAACAAAATTACATGCCACTAACGATTAAAAGAAAATAAAAATAACCAGAAATACAACGTGTTCTTGCTGTTACCCTACACAGAAATTATGCCTCACTGGAAATCAACAGGTGCCTAGCCTATTAAGTTCCTGAAATTTTTAAAACTTCACTTTTTTCTTTTTCACTCAAAATAAAACATTCACTTAATGCACAAAATATTTAATAGATACTCACCACTGTGACAACCGCTGCTCAGAATGAACAAACAAATTCTTCTCAGAGAGTTGGCTATCCTGCTAAATGAGACTAAAACCTACCATGTGGGGTTTTTAAAAACAAAAGGGTTTGCGGTGCACAAATATACAAGATTTTAACAATAAAAAAAAATGCTTTGGGGGATTTCCTCCACGGTTCCACCTCCAGTGATAACATAATTTACTTTAAAAAAAAATTAAGTTTGTCTCGTCGCTAAAGACAGAAAAGGGGGAATTTTACTTTAATAGAAATCATTTGAAATTACTTTCTTAGTGAATCCTGGCAAGGTCGCCGGTTTGTTACGCCCTTGTAAAGGCTTTGTGAGTCCGGCCTTGCTGAAGGAACTCAGGTCATGAACAAAAAAAAAGAAAAAGGGAAAGATCGCATTGGCAACAAGGAATAACGACAAAATAAAATATATTTACAGTACTAATAACTCAATAAAAGGGGAGCACAACGAGGAAAGATATTATTGTTGAAATGTCAGTCGGACCGTAGACGACTTCAGCACAGCAATCTTATTCCCTGGAAAGGGAAATAAATTAGATTATTAACTGATCACTTACTTCTATAAGCTGAGGACACGATGAAGTCGTGTGGTTAGAACCTTTAAGCAAATGAAATAAAAGTGCAAAACTTAGGAATTTAAACACTATCACGGGGAATCAACACTGTCACAGGGTGAATTACTTGAGGTTAGGAGCAAACGGCACACATGGCTGGGGTATAAGGAATAGGATAATAGAGGTTAAGTGGGTAGGATCTTTCGTTAAGGATAAAAGGAAAGTATGGGATGTTATAAGGGAATGAGTTGGAAGGCTGTGTAAGGATGATGAGGATCTCAAAGTGCAGACACTTTACCTTGATAAAAAGGACTCTGTTTCCTCCCTTGGTGAGAACGAGTCACAGGTCCTACCTCCATGAAGGGCGAAGAGCGAAGCAGGCTGCCCATCTGTTCGTAGATCGAGATAACATGGTGTGCCCCCAATGGGGGGTTGTTAATGGCCTGACCGCTTTCTCATTGGTCATCGGCCTTGGTCTCCTCTCCCGGCATCCTTCGCATCTTGTCTCCCTCCCGTTTTCTCCTGGGATCCTCTTTTGGCGACGTTGAGCGGCCAGGTATTCTTTGAAGATATATATATATATATATATATATGTATATATATATATATATATATATTTATATATATATATAAATATATATATATATATATATATACATACACACACATATATATATATATATATATATACATATATATATATATATATATATATTTATATATATATATATGTGTGTATATATATATATATATATATATATTGGAATCGGCCTGTTGAGGAGGCTTAATAAAACGGCCTTGGATGTCTGGTGGTTTATCAAGAGATTTTCACTTCCTAATCTGATTATCTTCCTTTTTAAGAACATCATAACTGTCCTCCCTTCAGTTGAATTGGCTATCTTGGAAGGTATTTAAATTTGCAGGATGTATCAGAACCTCATGAATGACCGGTTTTTCCGAGTTTTTGTGGGTTTTTTCAATAATTTTATTTATATTTCTGTATATGTTGTGTATGTTATCATTATTCATAATTTAGTTTACAAGTATGATGTTTTTATCTGCACCAAGGATGTTTTGCAAACGATAATCTTTACTTATTGTTTGTCTCTGGGACTGATTACATCAAGACTACTTGAAAGATTTTTTATTAAATCTCCACATAACATAGACCATAGCACATGGACGACCACATTAGATTTTAGAGCTAATCCGGATCTAGATCCGGATTCAAGATCCAAATCCGGATTCGTTTACTAGATCCTGATTTTTTTTTTTTGGGGGGGTGGGGGCAACTATGAACAGGCTTAAGTTAAACTACTTGACGGATTTTGACAAAGATAGATCTTAGGTCATGGACAACTCAAATAAATTTTTGAAATGATTCGCATCACTATCCGGATTCTAGATGCGGATTTGCCTTTTACACTATATTAATGATAACATCAATTCTACTTGATGAATTTTGATTAAATTTTTACCACAGAAAGATCTTATCTTACGGATGACCCCATTGTATTCTTTAGATTATCTGGATCCTGATCCAGTTTCTAATTTTTTTATTTAATTATTTTTTTTTGTCTCTGTGACTGTGGACAGGATTAAGTTTTTAACCACCCCGTTCAATTTTGAATATAATACGGATCCCAATCTGGATCCGGATTTTATCTACATATATGCATTTTTTCATAATTTTAAAGATAACCTCCTAAATATGCGACGGATTTGGACAAAATTTCCACCAGAAGTATATCATAGGTCATGGACGACCACATATAATTTTGGAGATGATTTTTATCCGTGCCCAGATTCTAGTTTATATATTTATTTGTTAGCGTGTCTGTTGACAGGATTGAGTCAAAAGTACTCCACAGATTTTGACAATATTTTCACCACAGATAGATCTTAATCATGAACAAACCTATTGAATATTGGAGAAAATTAGAATCTGGGATCTAGATCCAAATTAGCATTTTTTCCGCCATTTCAAAGATAACGTCAAAACTTACATGGATTTTGACGAAATTTCCATCACATATAGATCTTGGGTTATGGGCAACCTTATTAAATCTTGGATATTATCCAAGATCGGAACAAGATTCTAGGACTGGATTTGTATTTTTAGACATTCTATAGATAACATCAATACAAATTGTCCGATTTTGATATTTCCACCACAGATAGTTTTTAAGCCAGAGACGAGTCCATTAACCTTATGTTGAGGTAAGAAATCTCTGATTGCTCTTTTTTCATTGCAATTAATTGTTATGTCGTCTGGAGACATTCAGCGAAAAATTGGACCAGTAAGTCCTAAACTTCGTCAGATTCGTCTATTGTATTGCATATTCGTGGTATTTATGCAAATATTGAAGACCTTATAGTTGCATCCAGACAGTATGATATTCTTTTATGCTCAGAAACTTCAGTTTTTTTTTATGAGGCATTCGTCTGAGCTTCTTATAACTGGTTTTATGAAGCCAATAATTTTTAAAAGAGATGTCACTCCTTGGGCCACTAGACTCGTAATATATGTTAAGACTCACAACCCTGCTTCTCATAATTCCTGTTATGAATGTTTATGCAATTAGATTCAGGTAATAAAAGTTTGTTGCAGCCATAACAACTTCTATTTGTTTTGGATATACTAGAATCAGGACATGTCCTTTTTTTTCTTTTTTTTATGATTTCAATACTCACCACAGGGAGTGGAAAAATTCTGTTCTTCCCACTAATCTACATGGCCTAAGAGCTTTGGACTTTGTCTCTGAATCAGGTTGTTAGCAATTCATAAGTGAAGCTACTTATGGGTCTTGTAACTGCTTGGACTTCGTATACATTGACTCCCCAGTCGTTATAAAAAGTAAGGTTGGTTCTGTAGTTGGGACAATTTGCTCATGACTGGATTCCATTAGCAGTAAAGACTGAGCACCCTGTCACTGATGTATCATGCTTTTATAAGATTTATATAACATCTCAAGCAGACTGGAATGGCATTCACAGTGATCTTTTGAGCTTAAATTGGTCACAATATCTTAAAAGTGTTGATCCTGTTGCTCCTTTGAATGAAAATCTAGTCAACTTAATTTATGCGCGTATCCCTTCTCTTGTGCTAAGGCACAGAGTGTAAAACAGACAATGATTTAAGGATGATTGTAGATTTACTTATTTGGAGAAGCAGAAAGCCTATCATCTTCAGACGAGTAACATACCAGATTTCACATAGCATAACTATAAACAGCTTAGAACTTTTGCTCAGAGACTATGCTTCAACTTAAAAGGAATGCAATTTAACAATAGAATAAATCCTTTCTGGTACAACCCAGGAAGATATATGGTAGCCTAACCTCAATTCTTAGCTCTTTGGTGTTTATACAACAGATCACTCTTTATTTCAACCAGATGGCTCTGTCACTCATTGTCTAAAGAAAAAGATATCTGATGTGTTTGACAGTAAGAAGAGTAATGAGACACTTGATCTTCCTCATGCCTGTTTTTCTGAGGCTACAGTTACTAGTTTAGCTTTCTCGATATCGTGAAATTAAAGCTCCCTTCATGGATCTTAATGCTAATGGAGGTGTAGATCCAAATGGTACTTTTCCTTTAATTGTATGTAAAGATAACAGATTTGTTAGCTCCATTTCTTTTGCGCAAATTAGCAAGAAGAGGAACTTTTAGCACTCGTTGGAGAGTTGGTACTGTTACCCCACTATATATATATATATATATATATATATATTTATATATATATATATATATATACATACATATATATATATATATATATATATATACATATACTGTATATATTAATGTGGTAGCTCAAGTCCAAGTGATTGCCTGCCTATTTGCATAACTCCCATAATATGTAAAGATTTTTTAACGTCTGTTGGCAAACATCTAAATAGATTTGCTGGAGGTAACCATCTGTTTACTAACTTGATATTTGGCATTCATGAAGGCCTTGGAACATGTGATGCCCTTATTACAATCGCAAATGCTGTACAGAAAACCCTTCATTGTGGTCAGCAACTTCGTATGAGTGGCATTGAATTTAATGCTGCCCTTGACCTTGTTAATCATAACACCCTAATTTTCCAAACCAAGCAGTTGGGACTGAGTGGGTCTTTTCTTAGCCTCAGAGTTGTTGTTGTTGGGCACCATGGTGAGTATAAGAATGTGATATATGGATTTTTCCGGGGTAGTGTTTTGGGCCCATTACTTTTCATACTATATAAGGATGACATGTGGTTTGGCGTAAAAAACAATCTCACTGCATATGCAGATGTTTCTACTCTCCTTGTTTCAATTCCATTTCCTGACTGTAGATCTGGGGTTGCTTGATTCCTTTAATAGATATCTGTCTCAGATTGGTGCATGGTGAAAATTATAGTGTGTCAAAGTCAAAGTCAAAAACCTTTATTCCATTATAAAATGGTTATTCTGTTACATAACAATATAAATTATTTACATAAAATTCACAATAATTGGATTGTAAAAATTTAGGATATATATACATTCGAGTAAAATTTAAAAAATATTGCTTAAGTTTCTTTTTGAATAAATCAGAACTAACATTTATACATTTTCTTATTTCCAGAGGTAGTTTATTCCAGCAAGCTGGGCCCCTTATTGCTATTGAGCGTGAACCCAAATCAGTTCGATAGCTGTCTATATATAGATTTTCATTCTGTCTGGTTAATGCATTCCTACAATTACCAACTGTAGGAAATGTGTATAGCCGGTTGGGATATTCTTTTCTCAAACTTTTAAAAACAAAAACACAAACATCGTACATACACTTTTCTTTTAATTTTATCCACTTTAATTGCTGGAGGGTTGGGGTGATGTGATCGTGTTTTTTCACCCCAATAACGGCTACTCTACCTGCAAAGTTTTGGATTTTTTGAGATTTTTCCATGTGCATATCATTAGTTGACCCCCATATCTTAATGCAATAGTTTATTACACTCAAGACCAGACTTTCCACAATAAAAGCTCGAGTAGTATCATCAAAATAATCTTTTACTCTACTTAAATACATTAGAATGCCACTAACTTTTCTACTCAGCTCGTCAATGTGAGTACTGAATGTCATGTACCTGTCCATGTGTAGACCTAGATTTTTCACATGTTGACTTATCTTTACTTCATCACCATCGCATTTTATTATAATGTCATTTGGAATTTTGCTAATATACTGTGAGCTACCCACAAACATGCACTGTGTTTTAGTGGCATTTAATAATAGCCCTTTTCTTAGAAAATATTTCTTAATTTTGAGCAATATTAGTTACGCCCTTTTTATCAAGCCATCTAAATTTTCTATTTGATCAGCCAAAAGAACTTGGGTGTCATCAGCGTATTGAATTAGCAAGCAGTTTTCTATGTATTTAATCATGTCATTAACTACCTAAAAACAGAATTGGACCTAGGACAGATCCCTCTGGGACTCCAAATTCAACCTTTTCAATGCAAGAACTTACGTCTCCTAATCTAACTACCTGACTTCTATCCTTCAAGTAATCCTGAAACCAGAACGTATCAATGTAATGTTCCTTAAGAGATTTACACAATTCATCATGGTTGACACTATCAAATACCTTTTATAGGTCACATAAAATTAATATGGAAACTTTTTTCTATCAATATTTTCATAAATTTCATCTGTTAATTTCATCAAAGCTTTTTCTGTTGATAAACCTTTACGGAATCCATGCTAAGTGCTAGAAATCAAATAATTTTTTTCTAGATGTTCCATTAACTGATTACATACAATCTTTTCTATTACTTTCGATATTACGGGAAGGATAGAAACAGGTCTATAATTACCAGGGTCGTCCTTGTCTCCTTTCTTGTGAAGAGGGTCTACGAGGGGTTGTTTCCAAATAGAAGGATATTTCCCAGTTACAATCGATGTATTTGTGATAACCGTGATATAATATGCAATAACTGTAAGGGAATCTTTTAGAAAACTAGTAGGAATACCATCCGTTCCGTAAGCATTGCTATTATTCAAACTCTTAACTGTTAATATTATTGTTCCTACTGTAACTGGTTGCGGTCTAAACAATCTTATATTATTGCCAAAATTATTTTGAGTGTTTCTAATATCTTCATTTTCGTACTTTTGTAGAATTTCCTGCGTTTTATCATAAGTTATTTTTCCTACATTAGCAAAGTATTGGTTAAATTGATCTGCTCTAGCTTTTGGGTTGTCATATTCAATCTTTTTATTTGTTTTACTATGAGATTCAGGGCCTCTGTAACATGGTTTTTTGGACTTTGCTCCTTATCAAAGAATCGGATGTAGCTGAAAGTTGACATATGTATATTTTACAACCACACACAGATTTTGTCAGCATTATCAATAACCTAAACCCGATAGTTTTAATTTTCATAGAGTAAAAATGATCTAGCTGACGCCATGGCCAGTGATAGCGAGCCAAGAGTCGAAAAAATTCATTACGTAAGCAATGTAAACACCTTTTGACAAAATTTTGCCCCGCCCATCCACCAGACACCCATACACCTTCTTCCATCGGCTCTGAAACCCATAACAGTCAAGAATGGCTAACAGGATTTGGAATTGCCCCCGCGGTTGCAAAACTGCATTTGTCTTACGACTTGCAACTTTATACAGTCAAAAGCCCGTGGCCATATTTACTATAGCCTGAATAGGTAATTATTCAGTTTCTAGTTTAAATCCAATGTTTATGGTCTGATTTGTATTTAGCGTAGCATGATTATAATACTTGTTGTAATGTCAACAGGCTTTTGAACATTTCCATTAACTATTCACTATACCACCAAGAGAGAGAGAAAGAGAGAGATTGTATGTAAATAGTCTTTATACAACTATTTTTGTTAAAATAAGATTTTTGTGCTAAAATCTCCATCAGACCAACGGATCATCCGATATAATTTTTTTTTTCTTCTTCTTAGGCCGTACGACCGTGTTGGATTTGTTGTGGGCATGACTGCCTTTTGTAAATAAATCATGAATAGTTTTAGGAGTTTTATTTGTACATCTAATGGGAATTTATAGAAGTAAAGTGAACATAATCCATTTATCCTTTAAAATAATTACTACATGTAGCCATACAAATAGTAGTAAAGATGATAATGCCATGAAGGAATGATACTATACTTTATCTTTAGCTTCAACATCGGCAATAACATACCCAGTTGCCATAATTTGTCAGCTTAATGAAATAACCTATCATCTAATGTTAAACTTAATTTCTGAGGAGGCCATGGCTTATTGCACAGTGAAAAAACATGACAAAGACTTTATGAATGGCGGAACAATACATAAATGTGGGTGGGGTATCTGTGCTAGCGTAGTAATACTACCGTAGCAGTAGTGCAGCAACAGTAGTATACATGAATTAAACGTTTAGGCCAACTGCTGGGATCCTTGAGGATCATTTAGCACTTCTTACAACTACTCTAGAATTGAGTTTTTATAGCCAGAATTTAAATTTTATAATCCAACAATGCCCATGATAGCCTTCAGTGTTATCCTGAATTATAACGAGGCCAAAGTGGGTGGAGCCTCATGAAGTCATCATCCTGACGATAATTATTGGTGAAGGTTTAAAGCCAAAATACGGTACCCCCCCGGCCTTTTTTTCAGTAAATAGATAGGTAGATAGTCAATAAATAGAAATTGCTTGACATTGGATATAGCAGTTATCAAATCCAGCTTGTCTACTACGTTTTTAAAAACTACCAACTATTCCATACACCTTGTCAATTTGATTGTGACCTATAAAGTAGACTGTAATTTCTTAGGAAACTTATTTTGGGAGTTTGACTAATAATCGAAGTGTTTTTGTATTCATTAACATATTTTGTTGGTTTGTTCATTATGACAATTATCAGTGGAGAGGTTTCAGAGTTCCTAAAGGTGTACTGCTTTGCTTTTATTTAAACTTTTGTGTCATTGTTGGCTGAGGTATAGCCTTCGTTACGTATAGCCAATCATCGATCGAGAAAGAGGGAAGAAATGCCGTCATAGGTTACGTAACGAGTGCGTTCGAAACCTTTTCTCTCTGAGTAAGTTGGCCCGTCTTCAAAAACGTCCCTTTTACATTATAAAGTACCAAATTTATTCAACCTACGTATTGCAGAATATAGTCAAAAATTTATGTGTAGATATAATGTGCATTCTGAATAAGCGTTATATTTAAGAGAAATTCATAGATAAAAAAAATATTGCGAAAAAAACCGTGTTACAGAGGCCCTGAATCTCATAGTAGTAGATACAATATTATTCATAATTTTCCATGTTTCTCTGCGAGATTTACTTTTCTTGATCTTGTCTTTGTTATAATAAGCTTTGGCAGTACGCATTTTCGAATTGATGAGTTTTTTTCATTTCCTTATACGAATTGTTAAGATTTTCATCATGTCTATTGTGTTTAAGCCTTTCTTGCATTTTGTCCCTTTCAATCATACTGTTTTTGAGATCATTGTCTATCCAAGGTGCACTGGTCTCCTTATTTCCTTCGTGGTTATTGGGGCAACATTTATGTAAGGCACTATTATATACTTTATTGAAAATTCCTGTTTGAATATCTGTGTCATCAGTATGCATGATTGTATCTAAAATTATTTTCTGGTCTAGCAATGTATTGCAACAAAAAATCTGCAGAATAATATTTTAAACACCTAGAGGTTACCGTGACTGGTTTACGCTTTGCCTTCTTAATATCTATGATAAATGAAATATGTTCATGGTCAGCTACAATACTTGGATTTACCTCAATTTTAATGACACTTTCCTGCATGTTTGTTATTAACACGTCTAGTAGTGTGGATGAGATGGGGGCTAACTTTAGTAGGTTTAATAATCATTTGATTTAATTTGGTGACTCTTAAAATATGTATCTTTGCTGAACCTAACATCAAATCATCATTTAGATCACCTATTACATAAATTGATTTATTCTTTAGAGAAATCATTCTCAGACATTCCAAAATATAGTTAAAAGTATCATTTGAAGCATGCAGATGTCTATATAAGCAACCAATGATAACAGAAGGTAGCTTACGAGATTGTACAGAGAGCCAAACCTCTTCTACCCCCTCTACTCTTTGAACATTAAGATTACAAATATTAACAGAAAGATTATTTTTTACATAAATACAACAACCTCCCACCTCTTCCTTTGTCACATCTATATATTGTATAATTAGGAAAATCAATGAGGTGAATCGATAACATTCGGGGTTAACCAAGTCTCAGTTAAACATAATACATCAATATTTCTGTTTAAGAGCATTAATTCAATTTCACATATCTTACTAAGGAGAGAACTGTACATTCAAATATTCTATACACAAAAGATCGTTTTTTGGAGTCACATTGATTAGCTATCCCAGTACCAATGTCCGGGATGAGCACTTCTTGTGTGATACCTGCCTCTTGATGGAAGAGGGGGGAAGTCATATTCCCACATAGACGCTCGTGACCAGTAGTTGTCATGGGAGAGGTCATGGTTGTCATAAGGCTGA